>NW_008674060.1:23316-30291 GCF_000695815.1 Acanthisitta chloris | reverse complement strand
ACTATAGATTTATGCCAGTAAATACATAGATTTTTCCCTCTGATGTTGTTGCTCTTAATTAAAACCTATATGGGAGCAGACTGTAACCCAGTGTGATCATTTCCAGAAAGGGCAAGTATTGACTAAGCTCCTAACTCTTGGATGAACTCTTTCTTTCACATTATTGTGTTATGAAATGGGATCTCTGAAAAGGTTTATTAGCCTAGATTTAGACCCAGCTGGTTTCATTGTAATGGGTCCCTCCTCACATCAGTTGCCTTCTGAGAGGGCAAAGGCAATTAGAAAGCAGTGGAAAAGAAACACTACTGTATTTACATTCTTAATAGCATTGGCTTGATGCCCTGACTTCCTATGAAAACTGCTGTGAGGATGGCTATTAAAAACATAAGAGTGACTGACAAAAGAATGAAGAGTCTCACTTTCCCAGGGCTCTGGGATGGCATTGACCAGAGCTCATCACCTGGCTGGCTCTGCCAGCCCCTGTGGTCACATCCCCATGAAAGAAGATATCCCACTGGGTCCCCCTGTGAGACACATCACTGGGTTGGTGTGGGGAAGCCTGAGCTGACCCAGGGACAGGAACAGCAAGAATTTAGCACCAATCCTAGAGACACTGGTAAATGGAGGAACTGCTATGAAGTCCTCCCCTGACCCCAAAGTAGGTATTTTTATGTACTGCAAGGCTGTCCACTCACTGGCTGTGAAAAAAAAAGGGAAAGAAAACATCAGGTCAGTGCATGCCCATGAATTAGTTTAAGATCCTGGTTTTGTATTCTTGAACAGTTCAGTATGGCTCTTGGTTTGAATGTGGCTTTTCACAAACTTCCAACATTTATTTCCAGCACAAATAATGCCTATGGCGTGGGAGTAGCATTTATTTGGTACAGAGGGAATCAGTTCAGCCAGTCATTTCCATAGCATGAAGGTAGAACATGTCTGAAAAGAAAAAAAGATAACAATGTCCCAATAAAGAATACTAATCTCATAATTAAACAGAGCACATTAATCCCTAGGACAAAGAAATATTCAAAGGTCAATTTATTGTTATTTGTGCCCAGGAAGCTTCCTTTCTTATTCTGAATAAAATTAAAAGACTGCAGTTTGCAAAGATAAGGATTTATTTTCTCCTTTCTCCTTCCATCGTTATTTTGGGTTTGACATAAATACAAACCATAATGCATCAAAAATTACCACAAATGCAGGCAATCTGCAAAGATCAATAAACAGTTCAGCAGATCAGAGGCAGAGCAGCCTCACAACCCTCCTAAACAGTATCCTAATGTTCTATATTAATTAAATACAGATTTTCAAAAGACAGTTAACAGAGCAAGTACAACGCAGCAGGTTGGGAATGTTGATTTCTCTTCCTTAATTGTGTTGTGAAGCTACCTCCACAGATAATAGAATAACAAATTAGCATGGAGGACAAAAGAACATAGTAATCACACAAGTGAATAAGAAAAAAAATGAGAGAGGGAGCAAGGAAGCAATGGGGACTAAGCCATGCTGACTTGTCCTGTTCCTCACCCACACGGGCTGAGCCCAGAGGACCCCAGTGACATCCAGCAGTACTCACCCTGTGCCACTCCATCACCCCTGGTGCCCACAGGTATTCTCATTCAGCTGTTGTTTATTACAAAGCAAAACACCTGCTCCTTGTCCACCCACCCTTGGCTGTTTTCTCCCTGCTAAGACATGGAACACACGTGCTCAGAGTTCTTGGGCTGAAATTTAATTCTTGAGGCAATCAACTTCAACAGAGCTGCTGATTACAGCAGGACAGGGATTAGCTCCTATGTGAACACCCAAAATAGCATTTCTCCACCTTCCCAGGACTACTCCACCCATGCTGTGTTCACTGTGGCCATTGCTAGGGGGGAAAAGAACCACTAGAAAAGAGGTAAAAACTAAATTTTAGAGAACATCTCAATGAATAAGCTTTCTCAAGGGCTTTTTCCCCACAAACTTTGATTTATTTTTTTTTCTAAAAGTTCCTAGAGAAATCAACATTCTAAACCCATCCCAGAGCTTTGATCCTTTTTTTTAATCATCAATCAAGCAGGAGATGTCAGCAGAATGCACTGTGTCATGTTTGTGTCATTGTAATGTGAGGTTTGAGGGATGTGCTAAAACCACCTGAAAGTTTTCAGATTCAATTTGGATAAGCACTTTCAAATAATCTCACTGATCAGCTAAAGTCTTCTCAATGGAACATACTTCAGGCATAGCCTTTGCCACAGGATTTCCATTGCAGCCTTGCTGAAAGCACCTTGAGAAACGATAACTTCACAGCTTTCTTCCTTGAGAAGTGCATAAAAATGAAAAGCGGTGGGAAAGGCATCACATTTTTTTCAGAATGTATCACAGTTTGTAGAATTTTAAGGCATAGTAGAATTTTAAGGAGATTTCTCATTTTACTGGCATAATTGTAACCCTCTCTGACACTGAGAATAGACAGTGGCTGCACGGAGGTTTCTGAAAGAACTCAAAGAAACAGCATCCAGATTTCTTTAAAAAGCCATGCTTTGATTAGACCTGAAAATTGGAGGCCTCTCTTCACTTGTAGTGCTCTAGATTAATCCCGATGTAGCATCAATCTTTCTCCAGGCTGTGGTGGAGAGCAACACAGAATGTCTATTCAGCTTCTGTGATGTCCAACTTACACTGGAAATGCAGAGACATGCAAAGAAAGGAAATGCAGAAAAATTACACTGGAAATTCAGAGACATGCAAAGAAAGAAAGGAAAACACAGAGGGAACAGGACTCTGCTGCCTTTCCTTCAGGAGAAGTGAACTTAGCAAAGCCTGCCCAGCATGAGAGCTCTTTCATTCTGGCAACCAGTGTCCCCTGAGGTCCTATCAGAGACTTTAACTGGCTTTACTGGCTGACCTAACCCCTGAGTGGGTTTTTGCATGCTTTTCTCTGAAATATTCTAAATCATATAATCCTGCCATGGTATTAAAGTTAGGTCTACATAATCTTTCCTAGTCTTATCCAGAGTTTGTGCTGGACATGCTGAGCCACTCAGGAGTTAGATACCCACATTAGCCTTCGTGCTTAGTCCCAGTTGGCTGTGAGAAGGGCTCATAGCTGAGCCTCAGTTCTCTGCTAACTGCAAACACGATGCCTGCCTGGAGCATGCACACTGCAAACTGTGAGGGCTTTGCTGGGGACACTGGAGTGCCACAGCTCTCCCACCTACTCCCACTCCTTTCTCTTTCCTTGTCTGGCTTCTCAGCTCTTCACTGTGATGTGTGTTTTCCACTCCTCCCACTCTGCTGCATTTGCTGGTGCCACCAACCTGGTGTGCAGGTGCTGCCAGTCCCACTGGGGCTGTGCACAGCAGCTGGCACAGCCTCACAAACTGCTCAGCTGCAAATTTTGAGTCCATCTGCCCTTCTGCCTTCTCCAGCCACCTGGCCTTTAAGGAGTTTTTTGTTATTTGTGGGGTTTGGGGGTTTTTATTGGCAGGAAATCCAAAACAGTGCTGGGCAAACCTGTTTCTCCAGTGGCTGCACAGCTATGTGACAGGTCATAAAGACAGGAACAAAACCATCATGCTGGACAAGCAATTTCCCTGCAACTCGCAGACTGTGCCTCAGGCTATGAAGACAAGAGACAGAGGGGACAGTAATTGTTGTTGGCTAGGCAGGACACCCATTTCATTACTGCATTGGCAGCCCCCCCAAAGAAACACTGCACACAACCAACCCATCAATTCATATTAAGCAGTGAATAGTGAAGATAAATGAACAAAGGAAGGAACATATACAAACAGTTCTTACCCCTACAGCAGTATCCTGTTACTCTGAGGTTTTATCAGGTGCTGGCAGGGACTGTTTTCTCCCTTTCCATGAACGCCTTGTGTCATGTGAAAGGAGAAACCTCTTTGAAAGGGTTTTTCAGAAGTGCTGAGTATTTTGAAATGATCTGCTAATAATATACTGAGAATTTTGGTCTAGTGACACTAAAACAGATACAAATAGTAATGACTCTGCCAAGTTATGCTGTGCATGAGGCTAGTGAGGACATGGTGGTCCTCATTCCACAGGCAGTTGGAGTATCCTTCTTGAAAAACTATCATCTGGCAATGCCTGATAAACTCAGCCAGGGCATAGTGGAGTATAGCAGTGGGAAAAAAACAGTGAGAAGCCTTGGAACACCAGAAAGCTGCCAGGGAGGAGCAGACATTCACTGCTGAGGGTCTGTGAGTTATTCATGTGCTCCTTACCCTCTGAGATTGTCAGCATCTCCCCATTCCTACAAAAATGGGAATGTACTCATACAGAACATAGCATGGCTGTGTTATTCTGAGTACAGCATGGCAAATACTCTGGAGGATTCAAAAACATGTCTTGCTAGACACCTCTCTGATGCTTCCTTATTGATCACCAAGGAGCAGTGAAAAATATGAATGCTCTTTTTTCAATTCCATGACCGTGGAAAAAAGAAATACATAAATGTAAACTCCAAAAATGGATTAATTTGAGCAGATCTTGGATGCAATGTCACAAGTCTCAGTTCATAGCTATGATTAAAGTGCCAAGCAATAAACTGAAATAGCCCATTCAGGCTTGAAATCTTCTCCTAACCTAAGATGTGAGAAGTAAGTTTGTTTGCCAGCTCATTCTTCACCATGTCATCTTGAAGAGTTGGTTGTTGAATCCTCCCCACAGGACATGAGAACCAAAAGGGGGCCCTGAGCGCCTTTTTGTGCAAAACTCATGTGGGCAGAGCAATTTGAAAATGAAGCTTCCTCCAAGTAAAAACATCCATAATTTCCTCCCAAATGCCTCCTCCCAAGCAGAGGAATAAAAATTGCAAAATCAACAGAGGCATCTATTTTCCCTGAGGCGAATCACAGGCGCTGACCTAGCAAAAGCTTCTCTTTGTTTTGCTGCTACGGATTTTTCGTTTTGCTCTGGTTTTGTTTTGTTTCTAATGGTACCAATCTAGCTGTCCAAACTGTCTCTGTTCCCATAGAATAATAAGCAACTTCCTAGTTCAACAGCTTTATGTCATGAATAATAAAAATAATATCTGAGCCACACATCTCACCAGCATTGTGTCTTTTCTGTTCTAACCTCAGGAAGGGTCACCTGTACCCATGCACAGCACAGGGACTAAGGACAGCATGGGATGGCCTTGACTCTATCTATGAAGGGCTACACAACACTTGCATTGCATATGGCCTGAGGCCTTCTGATAAACATTATTTGCAAAGCAGAATATTATTCCACCCTTTACATAGTAGATTGCACTGTGTCATACCACCAGTTTAGCTGTCAGCTGCTGTGAGCCAGGGCTGCCTAATTGGTATTTAGAGGATGTCAAAAGAACAGCAACAAGGGTAACAGGATTTGATAGGAACTTCTGCAACACTTAGATTGAGGGGATGATACAATAGCAACTGAAATACTATTTCCCAAAGCTGAGGCTCCTGTTCTGGTTCACTAACTCTGCTAGTAGTGAAGAAGGAAAGGAGGGGAGAGGAGCAAAGTGGAAGGGAAGAGCTGCCAGCCAAGGTGGGAACGTGGGATAGGGACCTGAGAACAGAAGGAATATAATGGGACTCTCTAAATCTTTAAGGATATTTTTGCAAGCTGCTTAAACATTTCCATAATTCTGAGCACATCAGAAATCTAAACAGGCTTTAAAAAGTAAAAGCCAGCATTTATTAGGCTGCAAACTGGAATCATTAACTTCTATAGGAAATAAATGGGTTCATTAATCCATGTCCCTCTCCCACTGGGCACTCACAGAGCAGCCCAGGTCTCTGCAGCTGGCTCAGTCCAACAGCTCAGCCACTTTCTG
Organism: Acanthisitta chloris; assembly: GCF_000695815.1. Taxonomy (NCBI): domain Eukaryota; kingdom Metazoa; phylum Chordata; class Aves; order Passeriformes; family Acanthisittidae; genus Acanthisitta; species Acanthisitta chloris. The sequence goes on along the minus strand of NW_008674060.1, from coordinate 24,476 downwards.
GGTGCATACTTTTTGTTCTTTAATCCTTTCTCAAGAAACTGCCCTACCCTTTCATGCTCTATGCTCTCCAAGGGGCACAAACACCTCCCTAAGATGGTGAATACTCTCCAACCTGGTTGTCACCCCCTAACCCAGAGGACAGTAGAGTCAGTGGTGCAATGAGGGGCTGTTGGTATTGAAGACACTCAGATAATACACCAGAAGATCTGCTTCCTGACAGGTGGGAGATGATAAGGAGAAGAGTTTAGCAGCAGTGAAGGTCAGTAAAATTAACTTTTTCTCTAATTTATTCCTTCTAATCAGACTCAGCAAAAAACCACACTCTTCTGACCCATCTGTGTCATGTATGTCCCATAAGGATCCTACGTTTCTCTGCGCCTTTCTGATCTCCTTTCTCTAAGTCCTTGGGCTGTTGTTTTTTGCTATTGCCAACATGAAACCATGACCCTGGATGTGGAGCTGCTGCTCTCTCCTCGCTGAAGTCAACATGCAGGGCAGGCTACACGCAGCAAAGCTGTCAAGCCTTCATTTAACATGATGGAGAGCCTTGCCAAGGAGAAACACTCCCTTATTCATCACCATGTTGCTAACACCCTGCACAGAGACCCAAAATGGCACCTTGGCAAAAGGTAAGGTCTTGTTGGTGTTTAACCTTCCCTACTGGGCTGCAGAAAAGAGAAACTGTGATTAACAGCCACCATCTTTCTGTGTGCTGGAGACTGAGCTCTGCCCTGAAATGATGTCCATGGAACTGAGATACCACAACTTATCAGGGCTTTGGTGTCCTTTGTAACTGCACTGAATAAATGGGTATTGTGTTTTCCAAGCGTGTTATGTTTTCTGCCTGCACTATTAGCCTGCTGCCCCCAAAATTAGTTTGCCCACTGGGTTACCAGAGAAATCAAGAGACTTGTCCTGAGGTGACAGGACAGGACAGCAAGCTAAGAAGCTGCCACATCCTGCCTGGCAGAGCAGACTGCTTCTCCAGCAGGCATGTAGCATCTGCACGGACCTACCCTAGCGGTGGATGTGAAGGCTTGAGTTAAGTGCTTGTTATCCTTCAACCCAACACAGCTGGTGAAAAGGAGTGCGAGGTGAGGGAATATTGGGAAGGTTTATAAGGCTCCAGGAGAGAGGAGAGTAGAGTTATGCATGCTCCA
>NW_008674060.1:18109-23302 GCF_000695815.1 Acanthisitta chloris | reverse complement strand
ACCTCTCATCTGTGAGGCTGTCCTGCTGCTGATCCCTATCTTAGGAGGGATGAGGTCAACAATGTGCAAGACTGCAAGGCAGGACACAAGAGGGTTATAACTGAAAGTGTGACTGATGGTGTTGGTTACCCTGAGGTAGTACAAGCTTAACCAAGCCCTCTACTTGTCAGTTCTCTGCAAGGAAGCATGTAGGAGTATTTTTGAAGCACCTCTATGGGCTGTGTGAGTTTGAAGTGACCTCCTGCTCTGGAACAGTGAACTTCTCTCCCCTTTTGCACTCTGCAAGGAAGCATGTAGGAGTATTTCTGAAGCACCTCTGTGGGCTGTGTGAGTTTGAAGCGACCTCCTGCTCTGGAACAGTGAACTCCTCTCCCCTTTTGCTGCAAGAAATTATGTTCTCAAAAGTACTCAGTCTCAGGATGGGAGGAGTGGTTTTGTGTCAGAGGAACTGGCTGGAGATATTTGGAAGGAATAGTTTTAACCCTATGGTTGGTTTTGATAAATCCATGGCATCAGGTTCCCTCAGGGTAGCACAGGCTGTTCTCAGTGATTTGTTTCTACTGCTTTGCTTCAATCTTCTGCACTGTTTCTTTCACTCTATATCATTTGGGCTCCAATAGTGGCATGGCATGATCCATGCTAGTTTTTTTCCATCACTGCTGAAAAAAAAGAATGCTTAATTTTATTTTACTTCAAACCAGTCTTGGATTCCCATTGCCCAAAATGTCAACTGCAGCTCCCTTGGTAGCTCCCAGGAAAGCTGCAGGTAACTTGTTTTGACCTGCTCTCTGCAGGTCCCTGAAGAGAGGCAGGTGATAAGGCTGGTTCTCCTCAGACAGGGCTCTGGGCTTGTCCTCAAGGTATTCTGCAGCTCATAGTCAAAGAGGCAAGAATAACCCGATGATGTACTGTGCTAGAGTTTTGCTCAGAGGGCAGCTGTGATTTCAGGCCCTGTAGGTATTAGTACCAGTTTATAAGGGCACCTGGCTCTGCTGGCCAGGTGCCCTTTTGCTTCCCCCTAATGGTTTTCATTCCTCAGCTGGAGGGCAAGGGGAGGGTCTGGGATGTGAACATGCATAGGCATGATGATTGAGGAATATTTTTACATTAGTATTGCTGCTTTGAATGATGTAGTGTCAGACCAGAGCCTTCAACCACACCCATGCAAGACCTCTGATTCATCCTACTGCTTGAATGAGTGGTGAAGTGATCTGGAGAGGCTGATACTGGGGAGTGGACACGTATTTGACTGTGTTGTTTCACAGACTGGGAAGTTACTGGTCTTGTATTAGCTTGACACTGGCAGGTCTTTGTCTCTTAAGTGCTATTTACATCTCCTGGGTTTAGAGAAGCCAGTAATTTAGTATGAGTTGGCAATAATTGTAGAGCACTGTAATGTGTCTCTAAAACTATAATGTAACTAGTCAGCTAATAGCCCCAGAAAACCCTTTCTATGTAATGCTGTAAATACCTTGGAGAGATGAAATAGATACTCTTTGTTCTTGCTTGAAGTTTTATGTTAAGAGCTTTGCTCTATGGCTCAAAGTCTAGTCTTTGTCATTTTGGGGAAAAAAAATTCAAAACTGAAATGAAGTTTTTAAAGCTGTTTGTGCATCCTAAAAAGCAAATTTTATAAACTTGCAACCCTGGAAAGTAAGTCCATTGTTCTCTTCTGTTGAACAGAGGAGTGGCCAAGGACAGCTGTAAGTGCCTTACCCACTTCTTCCAGGGACATCATGCCCTGGTGACACTTAAGGCTTTGGTGTTGTCATACTGCACTGTTGTACTGGTGAAGTGTCCAAGTGTAGTCTTGGAGACCAAGCATGGCCTGAGCAAGCTCAAAGCCACATTGTGTTAGGGTGATGCTGATTATTGTCAGTAGGTCTTGCTGAGAGCCAGCTGGGTGCCAGGGTGATGTTGCTGCAGGGTTCTGATTTGTGCTATACACACTTCTGACCTGGTAGGAATTCCAGACCTGCCTGTAATTTACCTGTGTCATGTGGATGCAGTTTAGGAGTTTCACTGCTTTTTTTTTCCCAGTTTATTAAAATAAGAATTCAGATCAGCAATGTGCACTTCAGCCACAAAAGCTTTGACCACTCTGTTACGGCTCTACTTGCTACAACACTCTCCTCCACATGCCTCCTCAACCTGTCACTAACTAAACTGGCACAAATCAATAGTAAAAACACAGCTGGAAAGTTATTTCACTAGTGGTGACAAGCTCAGGAATGAGAAGTTGGAGAAGAGCACCCAACTTTGAACAGATCCTGTTCAGGGATCCTGGTAGGATTTTTCCACTGAGGATTCTGTGATGCTGAAGACTGTTCTGCCTACCCACTGTGCCTGAGCTGTGGAGATTTAGTAGGTGACACTGCAGGGAATGATGTGCTTTACTTGGGAAATGCATAGTCAGGATGGTTGCTGGGGTGTTTTGATAAATTTGTATGTCCAATGTCCTGTCATGAGTTGTTGCTTTATTAACTTTCTTCCTGAGCTTTCCTCTTTTAGACTTTGATTCCCTGCTTTGAAAGATGGGGCTTATCACTTCAAGCAGGGTACTCAGAAAAAAAATCTAACATGGTCTGGAATCCTCCACAAGGTTTAGCTCTATGGCATTGTTCATTTTATGAGTCCCTCTGGCTATTTGAACTTGGCCCTGGCTGCTGTCAACAGCAATAGGCAAGAGGGTTTTATCTACAGCTATAATCTGTTCCTTGTCGCTAGAGCATTAGCAGACACAGGGTTTCTCAATTCCTGCTTTGCATAAATGCTTTCTCAGAACTCCTGGAAGCATTTTTTCACATCTCAGTATTATTATTTAGGCGAAGTGTGTTCGCATGCCCTTCTGAGGAGGTTGGAGACTGATCTCTGCCAGGTTTCTCGTGGGCTGTGGTGGTAGGTAGGTGAAATGAAAGCCCTCGAGCTTCCCAAAGGAAACTTGTGCTGCAAGGATAGTAAATAGAAGGAAATCTGTTCAAAACTCTTCAAATGAGAACTCTTTGCAATGTCTTTGCAATTTTGGCACCTACCAAGATTTCCTTTGTTTCCCTACTTTCCTCTTGCTTGCTGTGAAGTTCTGCCCCAGCTAAAAGGTTTCCCAGTCCTTACTAACAGAAGAGGAGCTAGAGCTCCCCAGTGTCATGCCTGAGGTTGCCATAATGTATACTGTGACACTACATGGGATACGTTTCTTGTGTGCTTTATTGTGAAATATGTCTCTGAAATTGCATCAGGATTTCTGTGCTACACTTAGAGTATTTCTATTTGTGTGCAATGATTGAACAGGAACAACCAAATAAGAAGCAAAGCAGATGGCAGTACAGAGATACCCTTGGTTTATTCAGATGAGCCCAGGAAAATGAATATCCTGACAATTGAATGGTATGTGTCATTAAGCATATAGGTTAGTCACCACTCAGAATTTTGTCTGCTCAACAGAGTATGTAAACCTGTAAACATTCACCACTCTTTTTTTGCAGTTATTTGTGTTGAAAGTATCCCATTATAAATGGTTTCACATCATCCATTAATAGGTCTGAAATTGAAGGGAGATTCTACTGATAAATAAATAGGACTCCAAAGAAGCTGCACCTAATAGAGTAGTTTCAAAGCAATCACTGGTCCTTCCTTTGGCTTTTTTCCCTCCTTGAGGAAAATCTTTATTTGTGCATTATGCCCAGGCTATCATGAGGTAGAGCAATCACCTTTTACTACTTCAAAATAGATGCCTAAGTTAGTTTCTCTGCTACCTGTACATCTTTGAGTGGTGAGATTTTGAAATGTGAGCTTTTTATTATAAAAGTAATGAAAAGAAAATTCTGCAGCTAGCAAAAAAAAAAGTATTCTAAGGTCAAGGATTTTGAGTAAAAAGGGCATGTGAATGAGTGTAACTGTGTTTGTAAGTTTAACACTGAGTAGGTAAAAAACTCTAAGTAATTCCAGAGTTCTTGGAAATGATCTTGCATCAAAGACATGAATGGAAAGTCCTCTGATAGGAGTGGACTTTGCAGTTGAAACTGAAAATAGAATGAAGCTTAAGAACAGAATTTTTTGGGTAGGGCTTTTAATGTTTCAATCAGTGTATCTACTCTGTGTTATGTAAGCACTATATAAAAACTCTATGAAATCCAACCTTGGCAGAAGCTGGTCACCTACATGGACTAAAGCCAGTATTAGGCTGGGGCTTAACTAGTCAAAATGTCCAAAGTGTTATCTCTTGCATAGTTCTCTTACCACATCAATGTTTAGCTATGAATCCCTTCTGTGGTCTCAGGTGGGTGAGGAGGCACTGCTGGACTGTCCTCATTTGGTCCTCTCCTAAATGCCCAATGAGTGATGCTTTTTCCCCTCTGAATGCAAGTGCAACTTGAAAGCTGTCCTTTAGAGTTAGTGAGATTAAAAGCACCACTTGTGCAAGGGTGTTTTAGGGTTCACAAGAAAAGTCCTGAAGGTATCACTTGAGTAAGAGCTTCTGTTATCTTGGTACCAAAAGGTTTTCATGCTGGGATTAAAACCCAAGCTTATCTGTACTAATGTTTTCAGTAAAAATACTGAGCATGTGGGGGATGAATCTGCTTAAAATGTTTTTGTAGTTGATTCATGCTTCAATTTGTTAGTGAAATAAAATTATTGCCTTATCCCCAGAAAAGTCCAGTCTCATAGTAGGAGCATCCCAGGTACGTGTTTGTCAGGCAAATGGGGTAACAGGGTATACCCCCTTTCTATGAAATGTGTGAAGCATATCAGGGTGCTAATGAGATGAAGGAAGGCAGTAGCTTTGGCTGTTTTTGGCTTTTCTTTGCCCCTTATGCACAGGTCCAGAAGCTAACTGGTACTGTAATTTAAGTGAAGGCATTGGATGCCTGGAGATGTGTATCTTCAGATGATACAAGCTATCACTGCTGACTTTAAGTCTTGCCTTGACATTAAAAGTTGAAACCAGCGTTGAAGCTTCTAGTGAATTCATGGGTGCAGGTTTATATTTAGACTGTAGTTGCAGAGGAGCCCTAAGGCTGCCCTCAATTCCAAACTTGAATTCTCCACAGTCAAAGAAACTGCAAGTTTGTCCCTTGGCATAGCTGGAGGCCTTCTCAAAGCAGCAGGACCCCAAGGACCCAAAACATTCAGTGTGATTTTATCCTGCTGATAGTCTCCTCTGGATGCTCCAGACTCGGTATAAACAGATGAGCT
>NW_008674060.1:17457-18077 GCF_000695815.1 Acanthisitta chloris | reverse complement strand
CACCCCTTAAGAATCATGTTTTGTTTGCTTTAACCTCAGGCTCTGTCCATACCAGCAATATTGCCATGGTATTTCTGTCCCCTTCTGCTATCAGGAAGTGCTGGTCAAACAAGGAAAGAGTTTGCATGGCATCTGTTCAGCTAGGGAGACTTTCTGTTTAATCAGAGCCTCTAGGGAGAGTTTACACACCAAAATCTTGTCCAGACATGGCACTGACTATATGGTGATTTGGAAGGTGAACTGAGCTTTGCTGTGTCAGATGGATGTGCCACCAAGTGCTGCCAAGTCCCTGTGCTGTGAGCAGCCACTGGAGGACTTCGTTTTGCTGCCATCCAGCTCATTAGCTTTCAGTAGCTCTCACCATGTTTATTTATATAAGCTAAACCTGCAAAATCAAGACAGTATGTCAAAGTCAAATTACTTGGTGTTATCTCCTCCTTAAGCAGGAAAAGATGGCGCTACTGTACTCATTCATCTCCCTCTCGTTCACTGTGAAGTAACACAATTAGTAGTGAGGAAAGGCTGCCAATCCAGTGAGTAATCTTGGAGATCTCTGAACAGTTAAGCGTGTTAATTAAATTGGCATTGCAGCAGGAGTTGGAGTTAGCAGACTACCAGCA
>NW_008674060.1:13738-17423 GCF_000695815.1 Acanthisitta chloris | reverse complement strand
CCCTACACGGTGCTCAAAGACTTCTCAAGTCTAGACTGCTTTGGCCAGATTCTTTGCTGCCTTTCAATGGCTTTTCATTTCAAGGGAGCTGCTGCTGATCTACATAACTAATCAGAAAAAGACATTTGTTAATTCAGCATTTTATTCCTGTTTATAGGCATTTATGGTACTCTACAAGATTGACTCTAGAATCTCCTGTTTTTACCATATGTTTTTTCTAATGTATTTCCTCCTGTTTGGGCAATTGTGGGACTCAAATGGTACAACTCAAACCTGATAGACCTTTTGACACTGCTCTTATGAGACCTGCCATCTAGATTTCTTATCCCTGCATGAATAACCACAAAAAATGGTGCCACATGATGCTGAAGAGTCTGTGCTGCCATCACAACAACTCTGTGTTCAACTCAGAGTTAAATAAAGGCAGACATCCTTTGGGATCTTGCTTTAAAAAAATATTGGTATGTGTTTTTTGTGTTTGCAAGAACTTACACCACTTACTCCTTGCCTTGAACAAATCAGAACATCTTCTCTGGATGTAAGGCTGTGTTCTAGCTCCTGGATGATAAAGGCACGTAACACTTTGGCAGTATGAATCCAAAATAGCTTCGTGGAGGTCAAAAGTGCAGTGCAATAACAAATTTCAGTGCAAGAGGAGAGGGGGAGAAAAGCCATGAACTTTAAAACTATTCTTTATGGGCCTTACACTGCAACATTTTTCTGGGAATGTTGACTCCAGTGGGTATTCTTTGCAGTAATTAATGGGTAGCTCCTTGTGACTGTTCACAAGAGGTCAGCGTTAAGGGAGTGTGAAGGCTTCTAAGACTTCTCTTGAAAAGTTCGGTCCTTGGGTTTGCCAGGTCTTCAGCAGCCTGTCCCTCCTCTGCCTTGGCACTGCCACATTTGGAAGCAGACTGGGCATGTCCCCACTAATCACTGTTAGCAAGCATCTGACAATTGGGCATTAAGAGGTAGGGCTAACCATTGTATCCTAGGACATTATGGCAAAACACTTTAGAGGGAGATGTAACCTCTTCATGTGCAATTAAGACAATAACTTGTCTAGAGGTGTCTTGTCTGACATGTCAGATGAATTCTCAATATTAGGGGAGCAGAGATGGGGACACACTGCCTGCAACTCCAATGTAGGGGTCTGTCCCACACCTTCACCATTTGAGGGCTCCTCATCTCCTGTCCCATTTTGACAGCTTTGCTTTAAAGGCTGCTGGAACTAGTTCACGGGAGGAAATCATTGTGCCTCTTCCTCTAAAATGGATCTGTAGGAGGCTGGATGTGCTGAACTAGTACATTTCTAAGGACAAAAACTCCTAATGTTTTTGAAGATTTTTTTCCCCCTGTTACCATGTTGCCAAGCAACATTTTTACAGTATCAGCAGCTGGGGGAACTGAATGTCTGAAAATGGATTAAAGGAGAAGAAAGAAGGCACCTATGTTGTCTTTTGGCTATACCCTTTCACTGCTGAGAAGGTGTACCCCTCACTCCACTAGTAGACTCCCAAATTATTACACTAGAACTTGGATTTTTTTTCATCTTCATCTGTCTTTGAATGTATTAGCACTTGAAAGTGATGCTAGATAGAGATGAAAGTCTCTAGCTAATAGATTGTTAAATAATAAGGCTGGGACAGATCTGAGAGGTCCTCCAGTCATTTCTGCCATAGAAGGTCAGTTGCTGTTATCCCATCAGTTCCAATGAGATGGTGGGATGGCATCAGAGTCAAAGCTTCTACTTAAAAATCTAGAATGTGGTTCAGCCTGTACTCAAAAGCCCCTCTCAGACCCACAGCAGGTAACAGCTGCCGTGGAATTCAAGGAGGCTAAAAATGGTGCAACACCTGACTCCTTCCCATGCCACTGGCATTAGAACCTGCTCTGACTTAATTATGATAGCCTGAGGCACGTGGCAGACTCCCAACACTACTCTGTCATTTCTAGGGAAGTTTTTGTTTTGTATTATTTGTATGGATAGGACACTAGGGACCCCAATGTACTGAATGCTGTCAGAACACATAGCAATAGACTTCTTGTTCTGCAGTGTTTAGTCCAACTTATTCCTAGATTTTTAAAAAATGCATATATAATGGTAATAGTCAGAGAGCATCAAAATTCAGTCCTGTTGGGCTAGCAGTCTGCCATTATGGTAAAAGATGGTTTCTTCTCCAAGGAATTTATCTTCAAAGTTGTTTTGCAGTCAGCTCTGTGACTCTTCTCAGCTTCTGCTTAACTTTAACACTAAAATATTTTCTAATCAAGGTCTAAAATCACATTGAGACTCCATCTCAGGTGACCTTCTAACCACTCAAAATCTAATGAGGATTGAAGAAAGCTGAGGTTTGGATCTTCATATTTTGTTGTACAGTATGAGTGATCCATGTTTGCTCTGTGCAGGGCAAAGGGAATTCTCTCCCTTTGAGGAGACAAATTGAAAGTAATAAACATTGAGAAGACACTTGGATGAACAGAGATGATGAGTCTTTTTAGCCTTCTGATTAATAGGATACAGTAGATGGCCAAACAACTTTTAACATACACAAGAAGAAAAATATTATCTGAAAGAGATTTTTATAAGGGTAGAAAAACCTGCTTTTAAAAGGCATTACTGTAAAGCTGAAGGTGTCTAAATCCCAGAGCCATAGAGGAAATCCACTTAGGGTACTGCACAGGGACTCTGGTAAAATCTGGTCAAGAAATATTATATATGTTAAATATTTCCAGGACTTAGTCACTTCCCAGTCACTAAAACAAAGATAACTTTTCAGCTGGTATCTAAAAAAATAATAGCTATTATCTCTCGGAGCAGCATTATGTACACTATAGAATAGAAACAACTGCCTTCTAGAAGAGTTGCTTGAAGATATGTCAAAAATGCAGAAAATATTTCTTTACAGCTCTCTAATGTCAGGAGCTGAGGCTGCTGTAAATGCAGCTAATGAGGTCCATTGCTATTTGAGCAGACAGGAATGTTAGGCTTCTTGTAAAGTACATTAACTGTTTGTGTCAGTAAGTGGTGCTAGATCTGTGCAACCAAGCTCTAGAATAGATTTTTCTTTTGGTAACTTTTGGCAAGCTTGTGAGGAGAGCTTATTTCTCTTCTGATTTATTACTTACCCCTCTGGTAATGTTGCCTCTTCCATTTCCATATTTCTTCCAGTCTTTCCTTAAGTTTCAACAACATCAAAAAATGAAAAAGCTCATCACCATGGCTAAGGATAACCGAACAGAGCACTTTGTACCTTGGGGAAGGCGAAAAGAGAAAAACTATTTGTTTCCCCTTTTGTTTTTGCAAAGACTTTAGAACCATAAGTCTGACCTTCTCCACAACATTGAACAGAGTCTTTGTTCCTTTCTTCTCATCTTTCTTTGAACTGTTAAAATATCCCTATTGTTGTGTTTAAAAAAGACCAGGAAGGGTGGAGATGGGAAGGTAATAGCTTCCATAGAGCAGATTCTGTCCCCTTTTTATCTGCAAAATTGTGATGAGTTGTCAGTGACAGTTGCTGAAGCAGTCTGAGCCTTTGCCTCTCACCTTGTCTGACTATAACTTGGGGAAAAGTTCATGGATTGTGGAACCTGCGTAACAGGGTGGGATCATGACAGGATTGATAGCCTCATGTTTTTGAAGACTGTATGCACTGGTGACACCTCCAGAGAAACTTTGTCCAGT
>NW_008674060.1:5557-13706 GCF_000695815.1 Acanthisitta chloris | reverse complement strand
CCTCATCTGGGTTAGTGCTGGTTGGCTTGGGAGTCCCTATGTCGGCTGACCAGGGGAGGAGGAGAGGAATGTCCCAACAAATAGTAAACAGAGCTTGTGTCTGATTTCACAAGATCTGAACCCTGCCCTGGACCAACTGTTTTATGAAAACCTGTTGTATCATTAAATGCTGCAGAGCTGTACTGCTGGCATTGCTGTGTCAGAATCAGCTGTCTTTGACTAATCATGAATATAATAGTCACACTTTGATAATTTGGGGAGGAGAGTATTACTATTTGCTTCTTACTCCAAACGATGATTATTATTTGCTGGATTTTTCAAATTAAACTTCAGCAAATATATCCAGTATGGTAACTGAGAACTTTATCCAAAGCCCATTAATATCCCACTGGATTTGGCAGGTGCTGAATAATACTGTGAAAAAGAATTGATGAAATAGGTTCCTCTTTCAGAGATCTGACCTTCTGCAATAATCACTTCATGGAATAGAATTCGGTATAGGGTATAGGTTTTAGTTAGACCTGCACTAAAAATTTCATTCACTACCCCACTGTACTTGCACATGGAATAGCTGTGTGATCCACACTGACTACCTCTCTAAACTTGGAAAGTAAAGAGCCAAGATCTATATTGAGAAATATGGCCGTAGGCACTGCAGAAACAGCTTCAAAATATCTCATGACATAACAGTGATAACATGTCTCTTGGACCTATGCAACCTAGTGAAAACTGGGCCAAGGTCTCATGCATTCCTTGGAGAATCACCAGCTTTAGGATATGATGTTTCTGGTCTACATTTGACCTAGACTAGTACAAGGAAAACACTTCCTACCTATCCAGGTGAGCTTAAGTTGAAAGTCAAAATGTCAGTGCAAGAACATGGGGAACATGACTAAGGCATGGATGCATGTAAGGCCATGGCTGTGAGCACAGGCTTAGCACTCGTTGAGCAGGGTAGCTTCTCCAGCTCTTGGCTAAACTTAATCCAGCAGGCTTTTTGTGGTGTAGGAAGCTGTAGGCTATTAGAGGCAAGTGCAGTATATTGACTGAGCAAAATCATCCCAGAGCTCTTAGGGTAGAGGCAGCTATACCTCAGTGTGTGCCAAACTGTTTATGCTTGGAGCACTTTCCTGCTACATGGGTGCTGGTGTCACACTCCATCAATAAGCACTTCTGTAGCTACTCAGGAAACAAACATGTGGTGAGAGGCAAAGTTATGCTATGGATTAGAAACTGGGATCGATACTAGGATCAGTGGGGGATTTTAGTGGTGGGTTTTTTTAAACTATTTAGCAGCAGTCTGCAAAGGGACTGAGGGATGAAGTGACAACATCTGCAGAGTGTATAAAGAAACACTGCAAACTAAATTAACTTTCCATCAGGGTAGAAAATTCTATCCCAGACTAGCTGAGCCTGCTGCTAAATGTACCAGCCTTCTCCAGGCTGGAATATGTTCATAGCTGCCTTAGTGCTGAAATGCTGCAGGACCAGGCAGCAAATAGAAATAACTGAAAGCAGAATCAGGGCTTTGTAGGAGGTGATGAGAGGGAGAGGCAGGAGGTTGAAGGAAACTGTCCTGGATTAAGTTAAATTCACTTGAGCTTTTGGTCTGTTTGTCACAACATCACAAAATGTATCTTTGGGATCTCCATATGAGAAAATAATTTACTGTAAATCCACTTGCAGGCCACTGTGGCTTTTTCTTCCTCCATCAGCTGCTCCATATGGCTGTGATTAATAATGGTTGCAAATTATAATACTGATATTACAGGAGTGGAGTAAAGACCTTTACTGAAAGCAAATCAACTTTTAATAGACTTGCTAAGATAGGGCAATATAGTTTATGTAGATACAGATTATGCAGACATTGGCTGAGAATTAATTTTGTAACAGATGCAAAGGCCAAAACTGTGGATGTAAACTGGAGACAAGTTGACTCAGAGCATCTGGTACAGTTTTGTTGCATACTCTGTGCTGTATCTCACCTTTGCTTAACCTGCTTCTGTCTCCACACCAGCAGTTGTCAGCAGAGGTATCTGCACAAGTGCAGCCTCTTGTCAGTGCGTGTTGTGGAGTTTTGACACCTGCCTGAAATCCTAGAGCTGGCTGGTTAGGGTCTTAGGATCTGAGTTAATTTCATGCTTGTGATCAAGGAAGAAATAATCAAATTTCTGCTAAAGCTTTAAAAACAGGGTGTGACAGGCCAGTTTGCTGCAGATCCTGTTTTTCCCCCTGTGCCTCTATCTGGAACATGATCAATATGTTGTGGTGACCTGTGTCTCACTACAGATGGGCTGGTTGTTGCTTGCTGCTGGAAACTGCACCATTGCTCCTGTTGTGCCCAGCACAGATGGATGCAGAGCCATATGGGGAGCTCCCTGCTCAACCATCCCCACTCCTGCCTAAGCAGGCTGCTGCTGAAGCATCCCCAGCTCCTACCAGCTCAGCAAGCATGACTCTAATGAATTCCAGAAAATGCAAACATACTTAACACAAGCTCATTCCCACTCCCTAACTTGTGTAGCTCCAATGACTGCAACCCACATACTGTCAATAACAAATAAAAATGATCAAATACTTGTATCAATACTGGAAACTTCCTTCACTATATAATCAACATGTAAAAAAAGTATGACTCCTCTAGACAAGGCTTTCATATTGCAAGCAATAACATAGTGAGACTGTACTATATTCCAGACACATCAGGGAGCCCTTTGCAGATCAAAGCTCTCAGATTTCCCCAGTATCTTTAATGTAATTTTCACAATGCTTCTTTGAAATGTGCTATTAACTTCATTTGACAGAAGAACTGAGGCAAATAGAGTAAAGACTAGAGAACTCTTCCTGTCCAGAGGTTTAGCATCCCTTTCCCCCATCCCTAAAGAGCTGTTCTAGTATGAAGTTAGTCCTCTGTGTAGGAGTTATTGAGCTGCAAGCATCCTCATATAAATCACTGCCTCCTTTTTTGGAGTGACAGGGAGCAGATAATTTTACACTGAGAAAGATTTCCATTTGGGGTTGAGTTTTGGTTCAAATTTAGATTTGACAGTGATGGCAGTAAGCATCTTATCAAATACTAATTGTTAGCAGTACTCTTGTGCCCTTACTCCAGTCCTTGAGGTCCTGAACATATTTGAATCCCTCAGCTGTGGGCAGTGAGCCCCAACTTGATGGTGCTGTTTCTTTGCTTACAATGTTGTGTAGTCTGCTTTGTGGCCCAGTTTTGGTTCCTTAGACTTTCTGCTAAATCCATCAGGACATCTCAAGAGGAGCTGAACTTACAGGTTGCTATCTAGGATATCCAGGAACAGCAACAACTCATTTCCTTAACTGTGAAATTTAAAGGGATGTTAAAGTACACATGTGAAAGGGAATATGATAATGTGAATAAATTAGAGATTACCATAGCACCAAAATGTCTTTTGAGACATCAGAAGGAATAGCCCCAAGAGATAAGACCTTCTGTTCAATACAAAGCAAGGTTGGTAGATGGATCTAAACATTAAAACTGCTGCTTGATTGATCACAAAGATGCTGCTCACTGCACATCTTGCAGACCTTTGCTGCTGTGGGTATTGGGAGTCTTGTTCTTCTCTTGTCAAAACAGAACTTCTCCCAGACCACAACTGAGAATAAATGTGTGCTATTGCATGCCATCACTCTTGCAGGGAGTCATTGTCTAAGAACAGAATTTATCTTTGGACCAGTGATTACAGTCCTATAAGATGTAAAAGGTTTTGGCTGAACAAGTACTTCATGTGTTCTGGTACAGATAAAAATAAATTGAGTTGAGAAAAATGATCGTAGGTATGACCCAATTATACTAATCAATTAGAAATATTGAGTGGGAAGGGCAGCCAGCACTTCTGGAGTATCATTGATAAAGGCCTTGTATGTTTGAAAGCCAGTTTATTTTTTACACCTATATCACTTGGTTTATTAAAAGGTTTACCTTCTCCCTAACACTTTTACCTCCCTTATCCTTAGGCTATAAGGATAGCACTTTCAACATTTATATTGCTAAAAGGTATTCAATATGCAGAGAAGAGAAAATAAGGTATCATTGAATAAATTGAATCAACTACCAGAAATAAGGCTTGGGCTGGTGATGGATTTCTAAGTATGTTTTGGTTATTAAATCTCCCTATTTTAAATTTGCATAAGAGACTACTATGAATTTTCCCATCTGCTGTAACAGTGTCACAGAACCCAGAGCTGGGAGCAGTTCAGTGAATTCTGGTGTTTTGCATCCAGTAATGACATGTACCTGACACACTCACTCTTGGCCCATTGCTGTTTAGTAGAGTTGAAGTGTTATTGCCATCAACTGTTTCAAATGCCAGACAAAATGGTATCTGTCTCAAGGAATAAAAGAATTTTCTGCTCCACACGGCAAAACTGACACTTATATTAGCTGCATTTAATAGATGATGATGGGATTAAAATGTATCTTTATGAATAAAGTTTCTTGCTTAGGCAATGAAATGCTCTCTGTGTAAGTGACAACATTGCTGAGTGCAGAAGGCAAGGGATTGGTTTTACTTGGTATGCATTGGGCTTAGCAGGAAGAAGGCACTGATTTAAGCTCTTTTCCTAAGGAAGAAGCTGCATAATTTCACTTGTTTTAGTTTATGTATTCCAGTGGTAGTAGCAATTACTACAGCAGCACATGTGTCTATGCAAGTGCATATAGTGGTTTTATTTGGATATCTAACAATATTTTCGGCATTTAAAGGCAAAAAAACCCCCTTCCTTCATACTTGTAGAAACTCTTTCCATATTCCTGAATTCATATTAAATAGAGAAATTTTCTGGCCTGTAGTAAAAATCATGGGGCTTACTACAGCAATATCTTTCTTTGAGCAAATCTGCTAGGGAGAGTATTTAGATATCAAATGCAATTAAAATTCAACCTGAAATAGGCTCTGTGAGACCTCACTGCTGAGGTCTGAGTTGTGCACAAGTGTGGCTGTCAGAGGAGGAGCAACATGGTATCATTTTATTCATGATCTGATATTTCACATCTGTTATAAGTAAGTGAATGCAAAAGGGAGGTCGTGCTACCTAAGTAGTTGGTGGTATATGCAGAGATTAAACCAGGAATGCAATGCCATCCCAAAAAAACCTTTTGCAATATGCCCTAACTTCCTACTCGTTGCTGTTCTACACCTGCAGCAGCTAGTGCAGCTGTAGACATACATCTGTTATACTTGTACAACAGAACTGTGAAAACTACCTTTGCATTAAGATTTCACACTCTCATTTTGATCCCTGCAAGTATATTCAAACAAGTTTACCTTTTGGAAATGAACAAAAAAAAAATCCCTGAAGATTTTGATTAAGAGTTGAAAAATTAAACCACTGAAGCCACGAGCATTACACGGATCAGGCTGGGTAAAATTTTCAATAGGAGCTAAGTGCATATGGTGCTTTTCAAATGTGTAAAGGCTTAGTCAGCACCATGGTAAAAAGTAAGCTCTGTGATTTTTCCACTGTCTGAAAAATGCCTTTATTAAACAGCATGGATAAAACATTTTTTTTTTTGCAAACATAAGTGACTCTGTTTTGATTTTTTAAACAGTTTTTCAATAATATAGTTGTGCCAGGTGAGGTGGATCTGCTGCTTTAGCATCTTTCTTTGAGTAATTGATTACTCCTGCCTCCATCCAGGCTATGACAATACAGGCTCACAGTTTGTTACAATTTCTTTCACACAAAGCAAGTTGAACCCCTCCACCTGTCTCAGTATGGTTAGACAAGGCATAAGTCATTTAGGGCCTCTGCAGGCTAGTGGAAGCAGATTAAAATTAGATGTTTGAAACTGTTACCACCCTTATCCATCTGCTTTGCTTTCCCTCCAGATGCTGCTGCCCCAGTGACATATGAGCATCTCGTGAATCAACTCCTGAACTGCTGCAGTTCATGCTGGTGCATTAAACCAAAACACAAGAGCCAGTTCTTAACCTCACACATCACAGTGTGACAATGTTGATTCTCACTGCAGGATTCCACACCAGTATTTTGCCAAACTTCCAAATTCGAGCACGAACCAAAATTTTGAGGATTGTTTTAAAAAAAACCCAAACAAACCACAAAAATTTCTTATTCATATTCATGGCACATCACTATCTGCTCTCTTTTTATCACTACCTGCTCTTCTTTTAAAAGCAGTGCATAAATACCTGTTATTTTGTAAGCATCCTTTCCCTGCTGTTTGAGAGGCTCTGAGTACTGATGCTGTGTTTATTCAGGATAACAAAATATGTTCTCTAGTGAATAATAAATTGACTTTTTTCCTTGTTCTTTTAGATCACTATGAGTTTTTTTGAAAGGGGAACAGTTTTCTCTTCACTGCTCCTGCTGCAGTAATTTGCTGTCGCTTCATGGGACTGAAGGGTAGTGAAAATGCCTTTTTAACAGACAGTACAATAATTAACACCAGCAAAAGAAAATTAACTAGAGCAGCAAGGTGGCACAAAGTGAGCTGATGGGGGGGAATTTTTTGAAGTTACCTAAAGAGCTTTAGTGCATCCATCCTCCTGTCAGAAGTGACACAAGAGCAGCTTTTAACAAATGTTATCAGTCAGCTATTACCCTTCAAAAAAATTCCACTAAGTGCTTATCAAAGCACTGAAATTTTATGTGGCTCCCCAGATGCTCTTTGCAGGACTTGTGATGGGAGAATAAGCTGTGAATAGAGATGTCTACAGTGTCCACCTCTCCTAACAGGAGAATTACCTATTAATTATTTCAATCACAAACAGCAAAAATTCTCCAAACCCATTCAGATTTTGAGGCTCCACCTGACCCCTGTGTAACTCTGGTGTGGACAGTTTGCTGCCTGCATGTCAGTGGCTGTCAGTCAGATCTGTCATCCTGTCTCATTACCAACATGCCTTTGTAGCCTAAGCCAGCAGCTTCACAGGGAGTTGCAAGAAACTTGCTTTTTCATTAATGTCTTCAGCTACTGAATCTTCTCAAACTTTCCTACAGATGGATCAGCCAGAGGCAGCTTAAGTGTTCTTTAAAGCTTCTATTTTCACTTAATAACTGGAATTCCCTGGAATGAAGGGAATACTATGAGATTACTTTTAGTGGTTAATATGACTTAGCATTTTAGTGGCAAACTCTCCCAAATTCACCCCAGAGATGCACAAACCTGCCTGCCAAGTTCTTTGTAGAACTTGTACAAACCTGCCTGCCAAGTTCTTTGTAGCAAAAGTGCTGCCTGTACCAGATGTTCAGAGCTCCTGAGTCAGTGAGAGTGCTTTAAACACACATTAATAATACTTAATCTTTGAACATCTGAGCTCTAGAGTTCAACGGGGTTAAGTCTTTTCGATACCCTTCCCCAATTTTAGGACTAAAAATTGCAGTTTTGTTTTTATG
This sequence comes from Acanthisitta chloris, assembly GCF_000695815.1. Lineage (NCBI taxonomy): Eukaryota > Metazoa > Chordata > Aves > Passeriformes > Acanthisittidae > Acanthisitta > Acanthisitta chloris. Next base: position 6,317 of record NW_008674060.1, on the reverse strand, counting down.
AGCAGATGCTGAGATTGCATTTGAGATTCTGCATGAAGTTTTCAAATGGAGCATTGAAGGAAAAACTCAGCTATCATTAAGCTGATGATGGGATTTAGATTTGGCATGTACAGAAGGCCAAATTGTAACAGGGCAAGGGAGATCAGCATCCAGGGCTTGGTAAATTGGAGCCTGTAATAAGTACTATGTGAGGAAATGGGCTTAAGACTCAGACATTTGCAACACTTGTGCTTGACATCAAGGATTACACAGACAGAAATAGGACAAGAATCAGCTCTCCAACTCTTAGCCCTAGCCCAACTGATATCTGAGTCTTCAGGCTTCTCTTGTTCATCTTTGCTTGCTCAAGTAGGAAAGCTGGACAGTTGCTGAGATGATCCTAGGACACTAATCCTGCCAAGATTTTTGCTGACCTATAGACAACAATTTTCTGGGTTGTTTTTTTTTAAAGTACTATTAATTGCAGTCCTGATCCTCCCCGGAGAGTTGCAATTTAAAAATAAACTATTAGAGAAAGATGCAAGGACAGAGGTGAGGAAAGCATCATCCTGCTTCCTGTACCATCCTGCCATGAAAGGATGGCTTCAGGAAACACACCTTACAATCCCTGGATAAAGTCTGTCCACCTCCCAATCAAATTAAGTTGTTGAAAGTTGCCAATGTTCCCTCAAGGAGGATGGTGATGGTCCTCAGGAAGCCTTGCATCCTTTGGAACAGGTCCTGGAAAGTGCTCCAGTGAAGAATAGCTCTTGCTCACGTT
>NW_008674060.1:3977-5536 GCF_000695815.1 Acanthisitta chloris | reverse complement strand
ATCAGCATGTGCAGACATTTATAGAAAGCCACGCTTCTGTCTTTGCTGCTGCCTTTCAAAGGGCTGAGTGAAAGTATGCAAAAAGAGGGGAAAGATATTCTGAGCAGCCTCCCTTCACGTCACACCTGGCCTGAACATTGCTTGTGCTGCTGTTACCACAAATGTAGATTGTTTTCAGCATGTGGTCTGTTCTGTTCTCAGTACCTCAGTGATGCATATAAATTTAGTTCCTGTGTCGTGTCTGAAGTCACAAGAATAAAATCTCACCATCAATTATGGTAAGCTCATTTAATTTTTGGGAAGAGGAGATATATTTAGGCTTTTTTTCTTTTAGCAGTGTTAGTACCAGTTTCCCCAAGCTGGAAGCAGTGATGCACCATGGTACAATGTCTGCAGCTTGTGATGGTTGCAGCCTGGGAGAAATTATTCCAGGTTAGCAAAAAGGGGAGCAAGTGTTACATAGGCGAGTTGTTTTGACATCTCTTGTTTATACTGATTTGGATAGGCACAGATGGAAAAGGCTTTGGCTGGGCCTGCCAAGTTCATTCCAGTCCAAAGGAGGAGGGGGAGGAGGAGGAGGAAGAGAGGAGGTAGCTCATTTCTGTTGTGAGATGCCATAGGGGAAGATCTTGGAAGCTGTAGAGGCATAGTTTATTTGTCCAAGCAGGGCATTAAAAGCAGGGAAGGGACCAAGGCATGCTGTGTGTGATTTGGAGCTGGCAGAGGGTATGGGAACAATTTGCCCACCATTCCTCACGTGAGTGCAGGTGATCAAAGCAGAGACTTTGCTCTCAACTCCCCCACTCCCAGCCCTCACTGCAGAAAAATGGGTCTATTTAGGTAATGTCTTCCCCATGGCAAGGGAGCAATGAGGACATTGCCCTGTCCCAAAACCAGACCATCAATGACTTGGGCTGTACTACTGGAACTCATGGTTTCACTGGGTTTTGTGAGTGAAACCTACCCAAAGCCCATACCTGACAGTGCAGAGAGTAGTCTGCTCTACTTTGGAGGGAAGCCCATACCTGACAGTGCAGAGAGTATTGTCTGCTCTACTTTGGAGGGTTGCATGGGTCTCTTTTTTTTTTTTTTTACAACACTAAGGGGCACTCCTGACAGCACAGCCTGCAGTCGTTTTCCTGCTCCTGGCAAAAAGCAAATTTTCTCAACAGTTCATAAATCTTTTTAGCCTCTCGTGTATCTGATCAGGTCAGTATTTAATGGCATGATCCCTCACTGCATCTGTTTAGGCTACTGTTTCCCTTCCAGGGGGAAGGAGTGGAGGGGATGCCCTGCACTGTACAGAATAAATCTGTAGGTTTGTTAATGTGACACGTGAGCACAAAATTGTCAAAATTAAGTGTTTCTGCAGTCATGCTGTGAGAGCAAGGCAAGATACTTAGACCATAAGGGGTACATAGACTAATTTACTGTTCTGTAAATCACTCTTGTACTGCAGAGAAAGCAGCTCTGAAGTTGTTTTTTTATTTAATATGAACAAATTTCCTTTGTGTAATGAAGGACCAAGGTTAGAGGTGGAGGGTAACAGGGCCAGACTC
>NW_008674060.1:0-3930 GCF_000695815.1 Acanthisitta chloris | reverse complement strand
GTTTGGTTCCCGGAACAGCCAGATGCTGTAATAACTCAGGGAAAGTGATGTCTCCAGGCCAGGGGTGTCTGCCTTGCTGTGCAGGTTGGCTGTGCCATACCTGCCCACTCTCCCCACATATCTGCCAGCTCAATTAAATTGGCTCTCAGACAGCAATGTGTGCTGGAAATGGAGTGTACAGCAATCAAAGGACTTCCCTGTTTAGTGAGTGTGGATTTGGACAGCTGAGTGTGAGTCAGAGTCAACCCCTACCCCGTTTCCCAGCCTGCTCAAGTGCTATTCCTGTGCCCCGTGGTCCTGATCCCTGAGCACTGCTCTGGGGTCTGTTACTGCTCTGTCTGAGTATCTTTTCTTGCACAGTGCCTCTTTTTTTTTTTTTCTTCATCTATGGGTAGCAAGAGACAAGTTCTCTTCAACTTCCTTTTCTGTACTTGAAGACTATTTCTCATTAATCCTACCTCTTGATTAAGCAGTCTCAGATCTTTGATGTTTCCTGGTCAACTGTGTTTGCCAGGCTCTGTGATAGACATTCAGCTGCCAGATGAGTTCTGTGTGTGTGTAATAGCTCAGCTGTGGAGAGCTGCTATGTAAGTGTTACACCCATGTGCCACCAAAGCATTTTGTGACAGCAAGTGAAGCCATAGCAGAGATATTTGGGCAGTTATTGAGGTAATTCAGCACTGTCACTTCTCTGACCTCTGTGCTTGGCACTGGTGACAGAGCTGGTGCTCTAATGCTCGTGGCTGACAAATGCAAGGTAGGAAGGGGATACTGAATGTTTTACTTAAGTGATGTGAATTGCCTAGGAGAGCTGGCAATAAAGATATTTGGAATAGGGAAGGGAATGGAGCTGACCAAGAAAGTCTAGCTAAAGTGTGTAATGCTGCTCTTCACTTGTGTTTAGAAGTGTCTCTTGCTGAAGAATATGGCCAGAGCCCTAACTGGAGATCACAGTAAGGGACGATACAGTAATATCCAAGACAAAGTATCAGAATGGGACTAAGTCAGCCAGAACAGATGACTGAGCTGTTAATGTCCTTCTGATTTAGATTGATTCTAATTGCAAGCATAAGTCAGTTGACTGTATTCGGTCTTTATTTATGATCAATTCTGATTACGAAATTATGACAAATATGAATTAGGTTGTAACTAGCCCAGCAATAAGCTCCATGTTGCTAGGTAACAAGCCAACATTATTTCAAACAACCCAATCAAGGGGAAGCAACTGAGCTATTGTTGCTCTCTGTGCTTTCTCCTCGTTCTTTAGACTTGCTGTTAAGAGCCCTTTAAATGTCTTCTTAGTATTTGATTTTTCTGGGAGGAAGAGTAAAGGTTTTGTTAAATTTCAAGTAGTCACTTTTGTATAGTGTGCCACCTGACAAAGGGTTTTGGGGTAGTGGCTGTGGGAGCAGCTGTCTCAGTGCTGTGAAGTGATGCACTCCTGGACACTGAAATTGCTGCAGAGCAGCCCTGAACCAGCAAGTTTCTGATGTCATCCAATTCACTGCTCATACCATGTAACTCTGCTCTGCCTTCACTGCTGCCAGTTAGTCTGATGTCCTTGTGCTTGGTGAGTCTTAGTCTGACCCAGGTTTGGTAACTTCATGTGAATCCCAAGGACTGCTTCTTTTACTAGACACCACCATCCCAGTGCTGGGGAAGCTGGCTGAGATCAGGTGCAGCTCAGAAAGAGCTACCAACTCTGCCAAGATTTAGCAGAAATTAGCTTGGCATGAGGCTTCTGCTTTGTACAGAGACACAGCTTGTATGTGATGGGCAAAATAAAAGTGGTGGAGGCCAGAACAAGTATATTGGCAGGGCAAATGGTAAGATACGAGTTTAGCACAGGGCTTCCCTACCTGGCAGTGGACAGCCTAACAAAGAAAAAGCTTCAGGCTTGCTTGAATTGGTGTCCTGGAGGTGACAAAGCCAACAGGCAAACCCCATGCAACTGGTTCCCTACTGAGGTCTGGAGAAGGTAGACTTTAATCAACCTGAAAATAACCTGAACAGTGCACTGAAGCATCTTTACTTTGGAGATATGTCAGGAACACTTTCAATCTTTTATCTTCCCTGGAACAGCAGGAGAAATGCCACTGAAATAAGCCCTGTAATTTCTCCTCTGTAATTATACCTGTCACCATTTCCGATGGAGCTGATATAAATAGCCAGTTCTGCCTTCTGTTTGCATTGTGTTTTTTAATACAAAACAAAAACGAGAGAAGCAAACTGTCTACCCCTATCCCTGATGATAAGACCAGCTTAAGATGTATAAAATAAATGAAGCACTCAAACATTGCTAATTTGTTCTGTGTTTCTAAGGTTGACACTAGATACAACACGTTCCTGTTGTAAGTAATCTTGTTTGCTAAGAGTAATTGTCTGTAGGATTTATGTCACATGATAAGGTCAGACGATGAAACTAAAAGGCATATATTTTAATGTATGTTTTTGCATGCCCTGTGTGTGCTGTTAAATTCACATTTGTCTGGAAACAAAAGCCAGGCCTGTGCCAGTGTGAAATGCAAATCGCCATGCTTTAGTCAGCATTCCTCTGAAATCCTCGTGTAAGCCAAGGGGAATTCACAGCCCTTCCCTAGAGCTGTAGGAGTTGATGCATTCTAGCAGAGAAAAGAAATTTCAGTATATTTTAATTTGTTCTAGTTTGACTATATTGGGCCAAATTTGTCAGCAGTGTAAACTAATGCAGCTTAGTTGATGTCAGAAGAGAAACAAATGAGAAGAGAGGAAAGTTTTGTTTATTCTAATATCAGAAGACTAATAGTTCTCAAAATTAGCTGGGTTTGGTTTTTTTTTTTTATTTCCCAGTTGGAAAAGAAGGCTTTACTTACCACAGACTCCTACTTAAGGAGGTGATAAAGTCAACACAGCAATCAAATCTATGCAGAATGTGGCCCATGGCTTAGTTCAATATATATTGTTAAACACCACTTTTTTTTCCTCTATAAAGGTCCTCAAATTAACTTCAAAACCTGTGATAATAAACAGCAGAGATTTTTCCACCCTGCTTACACAATGCAACATAAGGACATTCAAAATCCCAAATCTCTTCACAACACCCACTTCTGTGCTCGAGCGAGTGGTGCTGTCTCACCCAGATGTTTTCTGCTCTCCAAAGCAAAGACGTCATTCTTCCGTTTGTGACTGAGCTGAAGATTGCCAGAATTCAGCTAAGAGACGTAGATATGTTCCTTGCTGTGCATTCAGAGCCCCATTAGTGACCCCAGTGGGTGCTCACAAACAGGAACTCTCCCATCTCTGGACAAGTCACCTATGCAGTCAGATTCCAAGGTCTGATGCAATGGACATCAGAAAACTCTCAGCACTGCATCCCAATTTGGATATTCCCAGGAAAGCTAGCGCTAGAGTTCAAAGCTTGGTTTGTCTGAACAGCTCAGTGGTCATATACTCATTGCAAGAATAAAGGCAGTGTTTGTTACACTATACATAGCAAGAGACAAAGCAACCAGGGCCATTGTGCAAAGTGTCAATTAAGCCTCTTAGTGAGCCATAGAAGTAAAACTCCTCCAAACAAAATTGAATTTACAATGCAGTGAATCAGGAATGATGCTGTATTGGGTGTCAGGGGAAAAAGGTAAGAGAGGAAGATTTTTGTGTGCTTTGTGCTGAAGCAGTTGAGTGTTGTCACTTCAGAGTAATTGAACAGCCCCAGTGACTCTTCTGCAGTTTTGTCTGGCAAAACTGTGCATCCCAGAAGCAGATTGTTCTGCTGGTGATGTAATCTAAGGTGATAAACATGTGCTAATAAGCTTGGTCTCGATTTAAATTCCGAGAGGCTTCTCCAGGAACTCTGCTGCCTTTTGTATGGGGAGTGTGTGTGTGCAGCCGAACCCTGTGGCCAGCAAGGGAAATTCCTGGATGCTATTGTGATAAATGACTGAGTCCCCA
>NW_008674059.1:0-236 GCF_000695815.1 Acanthisitta chloris | reverse complement strand
AGGCGGAGGAGGCGTCGGAGCTGCCGGAGATTCCAGCACCACCCGGTGGGTTTCAGTGCCCCCAAAACCACCCGGCGGGCTCCGTGCCCCAGGACGACCCGGCGGGCTTGATGCCCCAGGACCACCCGACGGGTTCGGTGCCCCAAGACCACTCGGCAGAGAGAGCTCGGTGCCCCCAAAACCACCCGACGGGCTCCGTGCCACACCCGTGCTCCCAATGGGTTCCGGGCCCCCAA
>NW_008674058.1:0-32879 GCF_000695815.1 Acanthisitta chloris | reverse complement strand
CTCTTGGATTTCAGGGGGGATATTTGGTTTCGTATCTGTCTATCAGCATTAGAGTCCAGTTGTCCTGAGGACAACCTGTCCTACTATTGAAAACTGAGGCAAAGAAGGTGTTAAGTACATCAGCCTTTTCCTCTTCTTGGGTCTCTCTGTTCCCTCCCATGTCCTACAAGGAATGAAGGTTTTCCTTGCCCTTCCTTTTGCTATTGATGTATTTATAGAAACACTTTTTGCCTTCCCTGACAGAAGTGGCCAGATTTATTTCAAATTGTGCCTTTGTCTAATTTTCTTCCTGCCCGATGACCTGACTATATTCTTGAACTTCAGCCTGCACTGAGGTGCTTCATCCCTATTCAGTGGCATCCTCTTAGATCTAAATCTGCTGCTGCAGAGCCAAATGCCACTTCTGATAGTGCCAGAGATAGCGTGTGTTTCTTGACAGTGACAATGAGAAGAACTAGAGGAGGAGTCTGCTGGGTTTGTGTCAGCCTTACAATATATTCTTTTACATAAAAGGTGTCTGGAACCAATGATCAGATGAACTTTGTATTCTAGAACCTCTATGTTACTTGCACCTATGTCTTAGATTTTAAATCCTGAGAGTTCTGAATTATTCATTTTCTGAGTAACATGTGAAATTTACATGTATTGGCAAAAAGTTTAAGTGAATGTGCTGTATGTTGAATAATAAAAAGTGCCAGAGGCAGTACATTATTCTGTGGGTTTTTTTTTTTATTTTGTGGTAATGGTAGAAATAAATTAGAAATGCTCAGGCGCAAATACACATCCATTTTTTTTGGGTAGAAATAAATTAGAAATGCTCAGGCACAAATACGCATCCATTTTTTTTTTGTGTGTTCTGGAATTAATTTACCAACTTGTTCAGTGCCAGATGATCTGCAAAGCAGGTCTATCCTATGCTGAGAATGAAATAGGGCCTACAGGGAGAAATGTAGTCATCTGGTTTGGTAGAATGTGTATATACTTGTATGTCAGAGGAATAAGTTAGAGGTGCTGAAACATGTAAATGCAAATGATTTTTCTTAACTCATGTGTATTTGGCTTTGCAACATTGGCATGGCTTTTATTTTATGCAATACACTATACACTGGCATTAACACAGAAGATTGTAAAGTGGGGTATCTAGTGCTGAAATACATTGGTGTTCTCTTTATATCACCATTGTGTCTCATACCCCAGAAATATTAAATAGACATTTCAGAATTTTTTACAGTTTTTGACACTCAGAAATAACACTTTAATGTTCAGCATGGTTGTAATTGTGTTCTGTTTAGTTCTGGCAAAAATCTTGTTCTCTTGTAATTAGAAACTTTCTGTCTTTGAAAGGGGTCTTCAATTCCCAGGTTACTCTAGTCTGGAAAGAGTTAAGAAGGTAACTTATGTCCCCCTCTCTGACTAATAAGGTGGTTAGAAGTAGTTGTGGTTTTCCTTTTATTTTTATTTTTTTTCTTCTTCCCTTGCCTTAAGATATCCCCAGAAAATGGAAGAATGGGCAGGAAGGCTGTTCAGAAGCAATAAAAATTGTGTTTGATAAACCGTAGGAATTCTGCCAGGAGTAAAGACACTAATAAAGAGTGGAAGGGGAAAAAACCATAAATATTAAGGGACAAGATAGAGCAGTTTTCTGCAGCTGAAGATGAATGTTGGGTGAGATTTAGAGAACTCTGTGTGTATGTGCCTGGCTTAGGGAAAATGTGGTAAGTGAGGGCAGGAAATTCAAGAGACAAGACTAGTGCCCAATGTCAAGGCTCAGGTTGCCCAAAGATGTTGTGTAGTCTCCATCCAGGAGATATTCAAAGTCTGTGAAGAAACTCTTTTCCCTTGATTGCTGTGTAAGTTATTTATTTGTTAGCTGCCTTTTTCCTACTGGGAAAGAACATGAAAAACAAAAGACAGAACTTGTTGAAAAAAGAGTAATTCTGCTTGAATTAAAAATTATTACACAACTTCTAAAGCTATTATCACAATATATACTTGTAGGCCTTTCTCTAAATCTGAAGAGAGGTTACTGGAACCGGATTCTAGGTGGTGTTGTCGATCAGTGAAAAATGGTTTCTTTGACTGATTTTTAAGTATTTTTGAAGATAATTTTGCTATAAAAGAACTAGTATTACTGGAAATATTTTAAAAGAGAATGAAAATTATTATACCCATGATTGGTCGCAAAACATCTGGCAAATTCTGTTGTGAATCAAAATGTATCTGCCAAGAACCAATTATGTAGACCAGAACTGTGAGCTGGATTCTGGCAAATTCTGTTGTGAATCAAAATCTGTCTGCCAAGAACCAATTACGTAGACCAGAACTGTGAGCTGGAAGATAACCTGAGTATACTAACACCGCAGAAACACAGAAACAACTTAGGTTGGAAGGAAACCCACTTGAGATAATCCAGTTTAAACCCACTAGTCAAGCAACATCAGCTGGAGCAGGTTGCTCAGACTATGAATGTCTCCTGGATGGAGACTCTACAACATTTCTGGGCAACCTGTTTCAGTATTTGGCTAATTTCACAGTGAAGAAAGTGTTTTCTTGTGTTAGGATGAAACTTCATGTGTTTGGATACCTATCCATTGGCTCCCTGTCACTGGGCACTAATCTTGTCTCCTGAATTTCCTCCCCTGACCTACTACATTTTCCCTAAGCTTTATTTTCTTCAGGTTGAACCATGCCAGCTCTTTCACCATGTCAGCTCTTCATGTGACAGATGCTTCAGTCCCTTCTTCTTTGTGGCAATGCACTGGATTGGCACCAGTAAACCCATATCTTCCTGGTATTGGGGACCTCAGAACTCAACTCAGTACTCCAGATGTGGCCTCACCAGGGTGGAGCAGAAGGAAAGAATTATGTCCCTTGATGTGCTGGCAATGTTCTTCCTGACAGAGGCTCTGATGCTGTTTGCTTTTTTTTTCTGTGAGTATGTATTATTTCTCAAGTTACCTGAAATTCCTGCTCTTTAATTTTTGCGTTGCTTGCAGTCCAGCTCAAATTTGGTTTTGCAGTAGCTGCACTGAGAGACTACAGAAAGTTTTCCCTTAAATCTGATCAGAAATTTAAACAAAATTAGTGTTGGAGCAGTGTGAGAGCTATTCTATATTCCAAAGCCAGTCTGGATGGTAAGAAGAAGTAGGTATTGAAAGGAATCTCATGGTCCCAAGATTGATTTGAGAGACTTCCTCTGGAACCTTCTTCAAGCTACAAGCTCCCTAGGGTGAAAGTTTTCTTCTTCTATGTCTACGTACAGTACCTAGCACTGAAGCTTCTCACTACACATGGTCTACAGTCTTTGGAATAGGTACTAACATATGGCACATGTAGTTATACAGTCTTTGGAATAGGTACTAACATATAGCACATGTAGTGACGTACTTTAGAGAGTTTTAGAACTGCCCTCAAACCACTGGGGCTGCAGAAATACCTTAGAAAAGAAAATTCTCAAGGGAGTGCAGCATTTTAAGTTGTGAGCAATTGGGATTTTCAGTTTTTAATGTACTTTTTAAAACTGAAGTTCATGAACGGAGAAATATATTTTAGTCACATTTCTTCTTAATTTACAAAAAACCTCTGTTAAGTCTATTTGCATTTTTGAGTAAGCCATAGAAGGATTAGATGCTATTTTCTTACTGTGCCTTAGCTCTGCATTGTGTGTTTGAAGCAGAAGTGTGACAAACGCTTGAAATTGAAAGTTCTTCTGAAAAGGAATTACTGGGTTTTTTTTTTTTTAAAAAAATCTTTCTGCATGCTCGGGAGATCTCCTACTCCCTTAATAACAGTCGATTATACTTATATCTGTAAATGGCAACAGCTGTGTCATCCTATTACAATCATGCCCGAGAAACTGTGTCACCACCAAGGTAAGGTTCGTGGTGTTGGAGAAAATGTCAGCTATAGAAAATGTTTCGGTAGGCAAATGTCAGTGAGATATTAAAATGGTCTTGGTGGACAGAACAAGAGCATAATGTTTGCCAGTTTCTAAAGTCATACTGAACTCAAAAAAGTATTGAATTTTTTTTTCATCCTTACCTCAAAGTTGCTTATTTTCAGTGAATTTTAACTCCTTTCTGTCGAGATGGATGTATTTCTCCTATAAGAAGCTAAGTAGCTGGTACTAGATCTACTTTTCAAATAAGGAAACTGTAATTGACCAGGCAGATATCTCCCTTTAAGGTTTCTCCCTTTTTAATTCTTGAAATGACTACTTATTCTGTATGTGCCTTGCTGAACTTGTGGTTGGTTTCTCCCTTTTTAATTCTTGAAATGACTAGTTATTCTGTATGTGGCTTGCTGAACCTGTGGTGTTAGAAAAATACAGGAAATTAAAAAATTTGAATAACATGAAGTTACCACAGTGCTATACAAAGATGCACAACCTTTTTACCACCTCACAAATTCCTGTTTTCTTATGAGTGACAGTTATATTTCCTCAATCATTAACTAATTAATGGATATAACAGCTTAATATTGGTTTCTTAAGGGTTCTATGATGAAACATGTAGTTTATTAATCCACCTTTTGGTCAGCTTGCTCACTGGTAGAACATTGACTGTGGTAAGGTTTTGAGGTTCCAGGCAGTGTTTGATGTCATGGAATTGTATGTATAAATAGAATGAGTTTGCACTTGTCTTGTGGGATGGCTTGCACAAATTGCACAGAAATGACTGCTAAAAGCAATATTTACCCAATTAAAATTCAATTTTAAGAGACAAGTATTGCTTTGACTTTTTTTTTCCTCTCTCTCCATCCCCTGCCTTCCATTACTGTGATTGTGCAGCAATGAGTCCTTTGATTCAGTTTTTGGGAAAACACTATCATCACTCTATATCTATTTTACATAAGACTCAGCTTAGAAAATGATTGATTCCTGGGCAGTTCCCTGGCTTTATTATGAATGTATTATGTATTTTCTTTTTCCTTCAGAACACAGTATCATAGCTTTTCCAATTGGGAATCTCATACTTTGTGTATATTCTTTAGCGTTTTTCCATCTCTAATCTTACAGTGCACACTGTTTCCCATGTAGAGAGCTGATGGCTATATTTTTCATACATGTATACATATACATATATATACACACATCTATATCCTTGAAGAAGAGGTAATATTGACTTAAAGACACTTTTAATTAGGGAGCTTTTTCTACTTTCCATGCCAGAGCAAACAGACAGATCCTTATACACAGATGAGGCAATGCAGACAGATCCTTACACATAACTGTAATTTTTCAAAACATGCATTTTTCTTGTTCACACCTCAGCAGTCATGTACATGTGCATATAGCTGCTACTCTGAATTCACTGTAACTTAGGATTTGGTTGTTAGAATGTGTGTTTAGAGATTCTGCATGCAACGGTCTGTAGTTATAGTTCATGATTCTTTGTATGAGGCACAGGGATGTAAGAACAAATTAAGGAAGACAAGGTCTCTTAATTATCCTTTTGGGTTTTTTTGGTTTGTTCCACCCCCCAACCCTTTAGGTCAAACCTGAAGGGAAGGGGCAACTTTGTGTGCTCTTTCCTGTTATTCCCCCTTGCAGCTCCAGGTTTCAGTCTAGATATGTAAACAGAGACTGAGAAGAGCTGAGTAAGATGGGCAGGGACTTTTTAAAAGAGCATTTAGTGGCAGGACAAGGGGGAATGGCTTCAAGCTGAAAGACAGTAGGTTTAGATTAGATATTAGAAAAAATTCTTTACTATGAAGGTGGTGAGGCACTGGCACAGGTTGCCCAGAGAAGTTGTGGGTGCCCTTGAAGTGTTCAAGGCCAGACTGGATGGGCCTTTGAGCAATCTGGTCTAATAAAAGGTGTCCCTGCCTTTTTGTTGGAGCTAGATGATCTTTAAGGTCCCTTCCAACCCAAATCATTCTATGATTCTACATTTTTTAAAAAATATTAATAAAATAGTACAGAGAACTAGAATCACTCCTGTAAGACCAAGTATCAGATTCTGCAGACTTTCTCAAAGATTCACTCTCGGAATCTGTCCTCTGCCATTCACTGATTTAGAAAAAGAAAAAAGCTCTTACATTTATTTAATGTTATAAAACTATTGGGCAATGACAGCATGGTGCAAGCTGCAGGGTATGCAAGCACTCGAGTCACTTCACAGAAACTGGGACTCTTAAGTCCTTAAAAAGAAATGTGTGTATGTTTTCTGCTGGTCTCTTGTTTACTCAGGACTAGGTATTGCCTGAACTTGATATGTCAATGTATTCTCAATATTTCTTGAAGCATGCAAGGTTTTAAAATGATAGTAGCCTGAATTTTAATTCTCATTTTAATATGTAAGAGTTAACATGAGGGATAATGAACCTTTTTGTATGCACAAATTGCATTGTATCATCTGTTTATTTAGACCAGTGAGGTGATTGAATAATATAAGATGGGTATTGCAGCAATCTGAGTTTCAGAAGAGCCCAAGTTGTAGCACACCTGTTTGGCTGTGACAAAACCTAAATGTGCAAAGGGGTGTGCACCAAGTCCAGTACTTGGATTCTGTATATGATGCTAATCAACATCTTTGTGTGCTGTAAAATGGTATGCCTGTATATGACAAACATTTAATAAATGTATGTATAAATCAATTTTATTAAATAAGGAAGTGGTGATGAAAATTATTTCCCTTTTAACATGTTACAAGTTATCTGCTGTCCAGAGATGGAAATATCTTTAGATAAACCAGCAAAAATACTTTCAGTTGTGGTCAGTCCTTTCCATTTCTGCTATTTTCATCTGTATTTATTATTTGAAATATAATAGTCCCTCTTTTAGCTGCAGATTTAAAAGAAAGTTGTCCAGAGGTTTTTACTAAGAAACCAGATATAATCACTGGCTGCTCTGTTGTTCACATGCACTCCTGGCCGTGCTTCTGTCAAGCCTCATGATTGTATTGCTTCTCTCATTTCCTGTTGTGTAGCATGCTGCTGCCTCAAATACATAATCTCTGATTGATTTTTATTTTTTTTTAAATTGGAACACGTCAAATCAGGTTCCCCTTATGCTTCTCTCTTCACATCCACATCTCAAATATGCTGCATAAAACCTTTCTATTGCAGATTCTTTAGTAGTGTATTGTGAGCCCTACTTCTCTCTTAATATGATTAATACTCAATTGTAAGGACAGTTTCTCTTATCAAATAAGTGAGTCTACAAAACTTGTCAATGTGGCAAAGTTGTTTGTCAGAATTAATTTTGAGCTGCAGTGCTAAATAGCTTTATCTTGTATATGATCTAAGAAATTGGAAAAGAGCAAATAACAGTAACTTCTTTTTTAAAAGGTGACAATAAACCAGAATACCATTATTCAGAAATATATTACATTGGAGAATATCTGAGAACACATTTTCTTGTGGAAAAGATTTTCTTTTTAAAATTCTAGTGGCAGAAACATTAAACTGACGGGAATAAATAGCTTATTTGTCTCAAGTGTCCAAATGAACTATGTAGAAAATCTATTTTGGCTAAACAAAGAACAGATGGTAAATAATGTGATTGCATTAAAATGACTATGATAGTAGTCACCACATAAAAATGAGCAGTGTGCTGCATTTTTCTGAAGTCTTTGTGCTATAGTCTGAAGTCTCTCACAAGGGAACGAGACTAAATCCCTTACCATTGCTTTTATTGCCTTCCTAGAAATTGCTCTTATTGTAAGCATATGTATAAAGGAGAGGCTACAATAAGTCAAAACAGGTGAGGATCATTTAGAGAAAACATTAGTACTGTCATTTTCTTTAAAATCTTTGAATGCAAATGAACACAAAGGACAGTTAATAAATATTTTAAATGAAAATGTTATTGAGTTACATGAATGCAAATAAAATGTTATTGAGTTACATGAATGCAAAGTGTTTATTATTCTAATACTAAATTAACTGAGTTTTTAAAGGTGATTTTGTACATTTCTGGCAGCACTTGGCACAGTTTTAAACTACCTATAATACTGTCTGCTGCTTTGGTTCTGGTTCCTGCACCATTTTGAAAGCAGACATTCACATATATTTGCAAAAAGCTTTGATAGAACACAGAATAAAGTGTTTTGACATAACTCAAACAGGTTCATTTCTCCACTTTCCCCCCTGGAAGAAGGGAAAAGGGCAATTTAAAGGAAAGCTAAGATTTATTTTCATAGTTTTGTTACTTGATGAGGGTAAAATCCAAGACACTAGGGTATTTGAATTCCTTTACAGGGATCTCTAACCCCAGTTGCAGAAACAAGAGATGAAAGAAGCAAATTTTTCCCGTTCCTGAGGTAACTGATCCTGGTGACTTCAGGATTTAAAGTTAGGTGCCAAACAGAACCAGATCCTAAACATCTGAACTTTATCTCTTTGAGGTTGTTGAAGGCTTGATTGTACAAGGACAGAGTAAAACCAGAGACTGACCCTGAGATTTCCCAATGAAGTTTTTCAGTCACCTTGGACTTCTCTTTGTGTGTGTAGATGTAGTGATCTGGACCAAAAGGGTCCCATGGGCAATGCTGTGTTTATTTGTTGGGAGCATGGAGGAGTCAAGACAGGTGTTTTTGCCAATGCCTTGCTTAACACTGGCTTTAAAATGGTGCTGGAGATGTATCGAGGCAACACCCAACAACTGTGATTCTGAGAATATAAGAGTAGGAGGACTTTTAAGATGTAATTTGTGTTGTTTTGGTTTTTTTCTCTCTCCATTTGGCTTTATACAATTTTCAGGTGTCTCTGTTTTGGGTTATTTCTGAAGCGTTTTGTGGGAGGGAAGAGGGCAAAAGGCAATTTAATTATTCTATGTTTTTAGAAACATGTAAATAGTCTAAGTACTGCTTCTTGGAAAGCAGTGTGCTGTGAAGAATTTTGCATTATGTTTGCTCCATTATGCTTTCTGGCCCCTGTCTTTCTATGATGGGAAAGATGCTAGAAAAATATGCTAATAGAAATTTTATTCAGTTGTTATTGGACATGCCTGGAAGAAAATTCACTACCTTGCAGTCAGATACTTTTTTTATTACTTGAAGATTGCTGATGTGGAACAAGAATTATTTATTATTTTTTTGAGACAAATGGTATGGCTACATCTTTTATGAGTGGGAAAATAGCATAAAGCTTTAGAATTTCATTGCAGTCTGGTAATGAAAGGTATCTGGCAAGAGATTTAGAGGTATTTTTGGCAAAAATCTTACAGCTTTTGAGGTTCTCTGCCATGCTAGTGTTCACATTCTCACCCCACTGAATAGTCTAGGGTAGTTGGCCTTTTATTAACTCGAGGCCCATACTGAATATTCCCAGCACTCATCCCAGCATGCTTCCTGCAAAGTCCTCTTTGCTTGCCTCTAAATTTGATCCTCCTTGTCTTTGGCATGGGAAGATTCAGCGTTGCCTTGATAGCAGAAGGCCCTTGGTGTCAGCATAGCATAGGCTTCCTGTTCTTTTTCTATCTGATGATTAAGCTATGATTTTGGAAACCCTGACATCCCACTGCACATTGCTGGCATGGACAGGTACACAAATGAGTCCTTCTAGCAAGCCACTGGTGCTTGCTGATCCAGATTCTCACACCATGTTTTGTACATGTGCACCTTGTTTTGTTGAAAACTAATGGATTTATGTCAGGTCAGAAAAAAGTTCCCTCCTCATGAAATCCAAAAAGCAAATCTCAGTTCCTTCTGCTGGAGTAAGTCTTTTCTTAATAATGTGCACAAAATCAAAGACTGAAAGAAACTTCTGCAAGGGAATAAGCTGGTTATTAGGCACACTGGTCTTGGAATTGTTTTTGCCTTTATATTAGATCAGAAATACCAGATGCAGCAGGCAATTACTCTGTAGTGGTGCAGTATACTTTATTCCTTTGACCCAGATGAGATGCTGCTGTGATACAGATGTGTATTCTGCAAGCTTAATGTGAGTAAGTGTTTCAATTTAAAAATGGACAAGAGAAATAACAAGGACTTGTGAGTGCAAATATATTGTTCTATTGTGGACCACAATATAACAATAAATCTAGAGTGTCCTTTGGCTCAAATGTGATTAAGTAAATTAGTGAATAGCATGCTAGATTAATTCTCAGAATAGTTTAGGTCTGTGTAATGTATCCTTGGTCTGTTGAGTAGCATTTAAGTTGTTTTGCTTCTCATTGTCTTGTTCTTTGTGTCTATCAAAATAGTAACAATATCTTTATAGGTATTTTACAAAATACTTTGATAGCTTTTTGGGAAAAGTAGTATTAAAATAGAAGTCTTTTATGTATTATCTGTATTCATTTACAATTTATTGTTGCATGGACATAAATAACCTCAGAGAATGACATACAGAGTTTATATTATTTGTGACTGATGAAAAAGAAATGCTGTCAGAGGTACACCTGATACATAACTTTATTAATTTGATTAACTTTATGAGTGATTCCAAAGGAAATAATCTTAACTTTAATATAGTAATACGTTTTGCCTTTCTTTCATAGTATCATTTTATTGTTGCATGGACATAAATAACCTCAGAGAATGACATACAGAGTTTATATTATTTGTGACTGATGAAAAAGAAATGCTGTCAGAGGTACACCTGATACATAACTTTATTAATTTGATTAACTTTATGAGTGATTCCAAAGGAAATAATCTTAACTTTAATATAGTAATACGTTTTGCCTTTCTTTCATAGTATCATTGAATGGCCTGGGTTGGACCTTAAAGTAAAGACCATCTAGCTCCAACCCCCCTGCCATGGGCAGGGACACCTTCCCCCAGACCAGGTTGCTCAGAGCCCCATCCAGCCTGGCCTTGAGCACTTCAAGGGATGGGGCATCCATGGCTTCTCTGGGCAACCTGTGCCAGTGCCTCACCACCTTCACAATAAAGAAGTTTTTCCTAATATCTAATCTAAACCTACTCTGTTTGAATCCATTCCTCTTTGTCTTGTCACTACATCTTCATCTAAAAAGTCCCTGTGTCTTTCTTGCAGACTCCCTTCAGGCATTAGAAAGCTGCAATTAGGTCATCCCAATGCCATCTCTTTTCCACGCCGTGCAAAACCAATTCTCTCAGCTTTTCCTGGTAGGAGAGGTACTCCATCCTTCTGATCATCTTGGTGGCCTCCTCTGGACTCTCTCCAACAGTAAACTCCTCCTTGCATTGAGAGGTTTCAGATCTGTCTTTTTTTTTTTTTTTTTTTTTTTTTTTTTTTTTTTTTTTCTATTTCTGTAAAGGGAATACATAGATATTTTAAGTGGCAATACTATCCTGCTGTCACTTTAAATATGTGCGGAACTTGCTGTTCAGTTACAGTGCTGTTGAGAATGTCAAGGATGCTTTATTATGTGATTTTTATTATGTGATAATTAATGGAATAGTTGTCAGAAGACATATCTGTGTCAGTTTTGAGATGTTTTACAGCCATACAAATAATTGAAACTTTCAAGAAAAGACATAATGATACACTCTTAAATTACTCAACATTCTAGAGTCAGATTCTGCTTTCTCACATGGCAGTGCATTTTGGGAATAAGTGTTTAATCAAAAGTGAGTTTGTATAAATTCAAAACTGAGGTAAATAAAATGTTTTATTTTCAGTGCTTGTTTTGATAGCATGTGCAGTGCCATTGAACTTCTACATGTGCTTCTTTACACCTGCTTGGTTAAGAAAGTTAAGCATATAGGCTCCACTGAGAAAATTGCATAATATATAGTTATTTATTGGAAGATCTTGTCTGCACTTTTTTTCTTCTTTCACTTCATAATCATAATACTGTTTATTTTCCATACAGTTGTTCAGGGCAAGTACTTTCCTTAGAGGCAATTTTTGTAACTTTAAGTTATCTGTTATTTAAATTCACAGTGCTCTTTGGGCAGACAGTTTCTCTGAGAAAAAAAACACAAAATGTTCTTGTGAGCAAGAAGTTCACAGAGCAATGTACAAAGTAGATGCTTAAATAAAAAAAATGCAAGCCTGATTTTTTTTATTTTTCCTTTTGTTTGCCTTTTCATTAGAAATATCTTTGGCATTTAGTTTCAAGCCCTTCAATCAGTATTTAACTGACTATAAGTATCTAATTATATTGCAATTAATTCTTTATCTTAATCACTTAATTTAAAGTGTAACTGACAAACCTTGGGTTTGGATAAGTTTGGGATAAGCAATGAGAGTAAAAGCCTGATAGCAATTAAAATCAAGATAGATATACCACCCAGTAGGTATTGATTTCTAGGACTGTGTAGCATCACTCACAACACGGACATTGGCTTTGGTAAATAGGCTGCAGTTAATTTTTGGTGCAAACCCAGTATTTAGGTGCTCTCGATAGTGTTCACATGCTGTTATGAAATATCTGTTGCAGCAGAAGACCACATTAAAACCCTTGAAGTCATCACCAGATTAGATATGAAACAAAATGCAATTATCTGATAATTTCATTTAGAGTCTCTGTTAACTTGGAAGAGTTTCATTTGCTTTGCCACTCCCTCTTCCTCCAGATGGAAGCAGAAGGCACTTCAAGTTGAAGTGAATGCAGAATGAATTCCATGGGGCTCCAGATACAGGTCCTAGGCAGACAACTTGTTCGGAAATGGCTTGTGAGAGATTTGCCTTGTACCTGTAGGCTCTGGGTGAGCTGGATTTGATACCTTTCTTCTGGAAGCAGTGTTTCATGATGCAATTGCTGCTCTTCTGTCAGATGTGGTTATAGCCCAGGAGCAGGCAGCATTCAGAGACTATACCAGGTGATGTGGCATGAATCATTGCTGTTGGACATTGGGTATCACACCTTCTTTGGCCCATAAAAGAAGGGTGGAAATTTTGTGGAATTTTGCACGATTTTAGTGCATTTGAATGATTTTAGTGCATCTGTGAATACAGAGGTAAGATGAGAGTGAGTTACACTACAGGAAACAAAATGCTGATGATTTCAGTGAGGTTCAGGTCTTACTGGGTGTTGTTGTACAGTCATGACCTTACATTGAAAGAGGAAAATTTGTCTTCACAAAACAACTTTCTCTTTTGTATGGAAAGTTTCATTCTGACTGTGGGATAAAGGTTCCAATTTTAGCTTTTTTAAAGGTTGCAGCCTGTTAGTTGTCATCATGAGAAAGACACTGAATTTTATGTATTGTTATGAGAAAGAAAGCCACTGAATTTAGTTTGGTATTTTAGTGCATTTAGTGTGAGTAACAAGAAAACCATAACATCACCTCTCTGTGGTTCTGAAACAATGCTACAAGTCACACAAAAGCCCAGTTGATTTTTCACTTCTATGGCAGAAGACAGCATTTAATCTGTACTATATACTGCTTTGTCAGGTACTTTGATAGCAGCAGTATACACCAGTGCAGACACATCTCTTAAACACCACTGATATTTACAGTATCAGGGAGTATCATTTACTGTGTCAGTTCGAGGCTGTGGTAGAGACTAGGTAATTTTACAGCTCTTTGAAAATTGTTATAAATTACTTTAATATTTTTTAAATGAGTTTCCACTGAGTGATTTAATGAGTGGTGGAGCTAGCTAACAGTTGCACTGAATCTTGTACTAGAGGATTAATCACGAAGAAGAAAAATTATCCTAAACTCAAACTAGGTTTTTAGTGTTGAAATATTTGGAGTGGGGAGGTGGTTGAGTGGCTGTCTCAGTTAAGAGCTGGTGTTGGTAATGCCTCTCTCTCTATGCTCACCTTTACTAGCCTGGATGCAAACTGACCCTGAGGAGAGCTGTCTGCCTTGTCAATTTTCAATTCTGGTTTTTAGTACACAAATATGAGCTGCCCATATCAGCTCATGAGCAGATGTGTGAATGGCAGAGTACCCAAAGCCCTGCCCTGAGCCCTGCAATGACTTAGCACCTCACCTCAGCAATGCAGTCCTGAGATCAGCCTGACTGAGGGTCCAGAAAGGAATTAGATAATTTGTTTAGCAAACAAAGGTTGAGGATGATGCCTTTTACTTTTATGGGGCAGAGTAGTTAAGTCTGTACAGAAGTACTTGAATGGCTTTGTGACTTTAGGTCAGTGAAGTGTTTTGGATTAAAACAAAGCACATTATATTTAGAACAGTTTACAGAAAAATATCTTCAGGAGGCTGTTTCATACTTCTAGGTAACATCAGACAGAGCCTAAGAATTTTCAAATACTGCAATTCAAAACTTTTATCTCCTCACTACAGTTATTAGATGATAATAAATGAAGGTTTGTTTGTATAATTTCTTTTAAGGAACAGACTGTTTCCCATTTATGCATATTTTTTAAAATTTCCCACAGAGAACTTTACTTTTAATTATTAAACAGAATCAGAAAGAAGTTCTGTAGTTAAAAAGCTGGTCAACACATCTGAAATTTCTAATTTATTTACTGCGGATAAAATTGAGTCTCAGTATGAAAATAATAGTCTCAAGAACAGAGGTGTTTTAATAGGGTCCAAAGAGAAAGCAGATATCTAGTAAGAGTTATCATTAATTGTGGGGGGAAATGTGCCTGTAGTGTTCAATTGAAATTAATTTCAAGCAAAACACTTAAATTTGACACTTGCAAATACATCTTTATGCAGCACATAATCTGTGGAGTTCATTGCAACAAGGTGTCATGCAGGCCAAGAGTTTAGGAAGATTAAAAAGTGATTCAGTATTTGTATCAGTCATTAAAATATCCACTTCATAATTTTCTGAAATACAGATATAAATTTATACATGAATATATAATAATATAATTTATACAATGTCCTAAGACAAAGAGGAAATGAGACTTTTATGCATATTATAATAGTTACAAGGTATTTTAACCTTTCTCAGATTTTTTTTTAAAAAAAAGTAGTTTCCATGAAAGTCAAGACTAGAGTTAAATGTAAAGCCCATTGCTGAGTATGTTTGTTTTTATATTGTGGAAATTTTTTCTAATCAAAATTATTCTGTGTGCACAAATGGCCATAGTTGTCTGCAGTTTAATGGGTCATGAGAAGCACAGACTCAAATGAGCAGATCTAGCACACCTCTGTTGTGAATGGTTTGGTAACTATTATTTTCCTCTTGAAAATAATGCCCCTGAGTTTGATAAATTGGATCTTTCTGGATTATCTTAGTGATTTTAGAGACATAAAAGTGCTAACTGTACATGCCTTTCTTCATACTGCTTCTTAGACATGTTTAGTCAAGCTTTATGAATTAATATTTTCAGCCTGTGGAACATATTTATGTGCACTAGATTGTGTCAGCATTCCAGGGTTGGCACCTGTCGAAATAACGAATCTGCCAAATCATGCCGATGTTTGGTTTAATTTCATTGTGAAATGCTGCTTTGGAGCCAGCAGAACAAATTAATTTATTTTTCCATCCCTACACATGAAATGAATTGCTTTGGTCTTAAAAGCTGTCCTATTGTAATTTGATGGGAGAGTATTGGTTATTGAAGTATTAATTTGACTGAATTGAATTTGGACTGGAGACTTTTTATTAGCTGTTGTTCCCATATTAAATCATCTATGTGATAATTCTGTACATTATGGAAAATGAACACTAGTTACTTATCTGAACAGATACATTTATGGTTCCTTTCAGAAAAGTAAAATGGTAGCTGTACCAAAATAAAGTAAGATTAGGTGTAGTAGTTCTTATAAATTGCTTACTTTGACTTTGGAGGATATTGAGCAGCCATTGGTAGACCATAAAAGTTAATTGAGGGGAAAACCTCCTTAGGTACCCTTCTGCTTCAGGCTTGTTTCTTCACTTCTGGGCCTTAGCAAAATTAATGGCAGAAGCAAACGGAGTTCCTATCAGTGTATGGGATCCCAGAGAAAATTCAGAACACTATCTGATGGTGCTTTTCTCTAGTACAGATGGATTCATTCTCTAAATTGATCTTGCAAGTACATTCTGTTGTGTTTTCAGTAATTTATTTTAGAACAGTATTTTTGTTAGGTGAATGATGTTGGGATAGAGACAAATCACCTTAATGTTTCTGCAAGGAGATGCCTTGGTTTTAGGTGAAACTAGGTACCAATTTAAAAATGTGGAATTAGTCCAGAAGGATGCCTGTATAACAGAGGGATCATTTGAACCCTTAGTGGACACAGCAGATCACATGTAGTGAATGAAATAAGAGTCTGGAAGAGATTTGCAAAAATACTTTCATTAAATCAAAGATAATCACTTGAAGAGTGATTATTAAAATGATAATTATCTGTATTTTTTCCGCTACCTGACATTCAAGTGGTGAACTGAATGCATTCTCCAAGAATAAAGTATGTAATCATATAATTAAAGAAGCCTGTCTAAAAGAATATAATGGGTCCTTCATGTGTAACCTTGCTTCTAATATAAGATTTATTTCCTCCTGTTTTTTTCTTTGTGGAATAAAGGGAGAAAATGGAAAATGCCACGTGCTTCTGAACAGTTGTACTTGGTGTTTGTAGTGGAGTTAAGCTGTGATGTCCAAATAGGATTGTGCATGAACTGAGCATGCTGTTTGCCCTTGACTGTGTGAGAATCAGGGACAGATTGAAGACTGAGAGGGCCAGAGACAGTGGGAGAGGAATGTGACAGAAGGGTTGAGCTTCCTTCCCTGGTGAACTGAGACTTAAACCTGAGCCTTTGCGTTTTTTCTGCAGCACAGTAATCCTGAGCCTTCTCATTTTATGCAGCACAATAGTGTTGACAAAACTGTTTCATAAGAGTTTATTCCCTTAGTTAAAAAGGCAAACCTGAATATTTGAAATCCACAGAGTGGCTGAAACTGGGGTGAGTTTGGCTCTATATGTAGAAATCTTAGCTTGTGTTAGAGGACATTAGAAAGAGGAAAAGTATTCCTGTTACAGATTTAGAGACAGTTAGAAAATTCCAGAAGGGGGAATCAGGGGAACACGTTGCAATTTCCTCATGACAAAATTATATCTGTATCTGTGAATGAGACTGAGCCTTCTCTCAGGCTGGAGCAGAACTCTGTCTTAGACAAGCAATTGCTTACGGCCTTTATGTTGCTACTTGTATTTTGCAAATACTGAATAGTGTGTCAAAATGCAGATTTGAATTATGACATGAGATTATTTCTGGCTTTAAAAAAGTTGAGCATAATTTTAAAGAATTGATTTCTGCATTGATTTTTGCCACTAAATTGTGTTAAAGCAAGGTGTTTCCATCTGGTCACAGAATGTGCTGTACAGCATTGGACACTTGTGGCTGGATTTGTGTAGCACCTAAATGCTAAGGGCACTAATTGAAATCATCCTTGGTAGCTGAGCCTTGCATGCAGAATGTTAAGCTCTTGTGGTTTGAGTTTGTTTTATACCAAATGTTCATGAAAAGAAATGAGGGGGTAAGAATACTCAAATTTACAGTGCCTTTGTGCAGATGACCTATTATCTGAATGTTGTACTATGACCAAATAGTACAGAATTATTTTGCTTGAGTGTTAGGTTTTTAACAGTTTGGTAGGTATGGCCTAGTTCCACAGGAAATGTGAAAAGGAAACTAATGTGTGAACATATTTAACAGGTGAAGCTGTGCATGGATTGTCTCACTATATATATGGGTGTGTTTGTGTGAGCACATGTGAAAGATGCAGATTTAAAACACATTCAGTTTTAGTACTCCTGCTTACAGAGATTTGCAATATAACTAATTTGAAATCACTTTTGTGGAAATTAGGCATAATAATGTCGACTGTATAGCTCAGATTTCTCACTATACTTTTCTTAGAAATTGTTGGAGCATCACAAACTACATGTCCACTTCTACTGTAGCCATGTAGTCATGTGTTTTGTGCTTTACCTGTCATGTCATGGTTTTTAGAAATATGACTATAAAATTGAGCATTAAATAACATTCTGTCCTTATAGCATAGACATTCATCAAAATGTTAAGTGCCATCTTCTTTGTTTGCACCAGATGTGCCTTCAAATCTTCCTGAAACAAAAAACTTTTACTCTTTTTGGAGGTATAGCACCTGTATGCATCTGAACGCATTATATAAATAAACATTTTTTTGTGTTTTTTTGACAGTAAGCAGTTGATTTACTAAGAGCTAGTTTGACTAACTTGTCTGTACTATCCCCCAGTGCAGTATCTCTCACCCTTTCTCTGCTCTCCTGAATCTCTACGTGATGGAGCAGATTCCATGTAACATCCCTTTAGCAAGATTAAATCTCCCCCAACCTTCCTTCTGAATAGTATTATTTGTTTGGGAAATACAGATTCTAGTAGCCCTGTCTATCACAAACAAACTAGGTTTCCAAGTAAGCCTGACAGTGTCAGGAATGCTTCCACCACATGCTTACAGCTTAAATAATTCTTTGAGAGAGGTAGGGCTGAGACTGATGGCCATTTCTGGAAAACTTAGTACTCTGACTTGGAATTAAATTCCACCATTGATGCTGGATTGAAAGATGATGACTGGTTATATGCAGTGTCCTGGCTGGTCTTAAATGACCAGCTGTCTGATATTTTCTGATCTCCCTCTCACAAAAGAAGGACCCATTACTCTGTATTTTTGGTAAATGGATGTATGACAGATCTGGGTATTCTCACTGTCCTCACCATTATATATATTTTTGAGTCTGGCTATAATAAGAAATTCTTGCCTTGTTGGTGTTGGACTTCTTTTTTTAATTTGCAATTTCCTAGAGAAACTAAGGACTTGTGTTTATTTGGGAATAATTCTTGCCACTGAATATCAAGAACTGTTCTCTAGTGTGTGTAAGTGTGCTGTGTGCTTTAAATATTTGGCCAGTTGTTTCAGGGTGAAAATAGCAGCTGAACACCAAAATGTTTTGGTGTGTTTCATCCAGAGGCATCCACAAAGCAATGCTTTTCACTGAACTGATATGGTGAGTTCTTATGCATAGTCAATATAAAATACTGGAGACAAATGTAAAGATGCAAAAAAAAAATCTAATGGCAATTTTATAAAAAAAATTAGTCTTAAAAGTTAACAAAAATGTATTACAACTTTGGTAATTTCAGAACAGTTTTTTAACAAACTACTCATCTGCCTGCTGTGCTTTTCCAACCCATTGTTTGTCTTGACAAAATGGAGCTGACAATGGAAAAGTATTTGAGTTAACTGCCCATTTCTTTCATCATGGTGAAGTTTTTCAACTGTGGAAATATGGTGACAACTTCCCTGAGTGGTGCAGAATGTAAATGATAATGCCTGAGTCCTTCCATACAGAGATCCTGATGAAAAACTGCTGTTCAAATATTGTCAAGAAATTGCTGCCATATGTTGTGGATATTAAATATCTTTGCTGTCTGCAAATTAGTGAACACCCTGTGTTCTATTATAGTAATTGCAGATATTTCTTAAAGATAACATTTGTTAATGTATTTATAGTCCATTTGTTTTAATAAATACTAATTTTACTTTAGTGTTTGTCTGAACAGCCTGACTTGAATGGGTTATAAATCTGCTGTGTTCTTTCTTTCTAAACTGCACATTGTAACTGCCAACCTTGTGTTAGTATTGTTTGAGAAAAGAAGAATAGGTTGTCCTTTTGTAGTTTTTTGTTGTTTTTTTCTTTTTCTCCACTCTAAAAATTCTGATGTATTTCTTTAAGAACAGCTGTGCTTTTTTGGTGGCATGGGCATATGTAAATATATATACATGTGTGTGTGATGTACATATATGTAGATGTTAAATGCTGGGTAAGGAATGTTTGCACTTAATAAGTTTATTGCAGCTCCATTAAGTAATGCTGTCTGCCCTCTTCCAATGTATTCTAATAGATTTTCCGAGGAACCCATAAATCTGAGAGAACTAATTTACTGCCTGAATTTTCTCTCTCTCCTGTTATCACTGCTGTGGCTGCTGCATGGTGATGCTTCCCTTTCATTCAAAAGAGAACAATGGTTTTGATGTTGTTACTATTATTTTATCGTAAATATTACCCTCTCAAAATCTCTTACTGGTCTGTATGAATATTTAACACCATTTCTTCATTTCTTGTTTATTTGCCATTTTATTTGCAGTTCTTCTTTCTCCCCCCTCCCCTCCCAGTAAAATGATATGCTTGCATTTGTTACTGTTAAACATGCTGGCATCAAAGACTGGTCACTGTAATTCTAGGACGAAAGTGACCTCTCCAGAGAAGGCAAGAGATTAATCTCTGTGTGGATATTGCTGCTTGTAGCACAGTACTGTCTTTTTCAAATTGAAAAAAATTACCTCCATGTGTAAGATGTTTACAGACTTCCTTCATGGATGCAGTTAGAGTTGTCTTCAAGCAGCAGAGCCTAATGAGCTTTACCACCAAAAGTGAGACTGATCATTATGAACCATAGGTTCATAACTGAAGTTAGCTCTTGAAAACTAAAACTTGTGTTAGTAGCTGATGACCAGATTTTTGCTATAGGTTGGTGGAAGCCTGTGGTAGATAAGAATTTGAAGAACTGAGCTCTCTTAACCTGTATAGGATAGACTCTCTTTCTCGAAGCCCACCCGAGCTGTTCATAAATGCCTCCATTTACAGATGTTGAAGTTGTAAATTCTTAATGATGTACTTGTCTCCTTAAAGAGCTCCTTCTTATATGAGCTATCCTGATGAGAAAAATCATAGCAGTAAACCAATTTTCTTTGGTTCTGTTCATAATTATATTATTTTTCTTCTGTTGCTTTGGGCCAACTTGCACCTGTTAGCATTACACAGGTTGCAAGCATGACACTGTTTCTACAATGTATTGCAAAATGATTAAGAATAATGATTAATGTTGCAGATATGCAATTAATGGCTCTAATCAAAGTTGCTGAAAAGTAATTTTCTAGGGAAGCACTGAGTTTGAAAGAAAAAAAACATGGAGACTTATGTGGACTTGGAGCTCAATAGGCAAATTTGGTCTTTAAGTACAGATACTATAAATTTTCAAGAGTGTCTTGGCTTTGTGGAATGAGCTGATTTTTTTGTGTCTAGAATACAACTTCAGGGGCTTTGTGGAATGAGCTGATTTTTTTTGTGTCTTGAATACAACTTCACGTGGTTCTGATGTGTAGCTAGATGTGTGGTTTAGTTTCCATAAACTGGATGGGAGGGTGTATATTCTGCAATTTTCTTTTCAAACTTCTGTTTAGCTAGGCACCACAAAACTTGTGCTCTTTGAACTAAACCCCATTTGTTTTTAATTTCTTGATCTCACTTAGTCTATCTGTCCTCTGCATGTGACCTCTTTCTAACAGATCATTCAACTGAACAACAGCTAATACCTTGATCATTGTCTTGAACAATTTTAGATGAAATCAATTAACTTGCTAATTAGCTGATCACAGATGCAAGGGCCTGTATGTATTTTTTTTAGTTGAGATTATTTACTCATTTCAGTAATTTTTGTTTTTTTCAGTTTCCAGAATAAGTTGGCTTTTCTTTATGTATTTTACATTTTTATGTTCATTAATCAGATTATAGTCACTGCATGGCTTCCTGGACATCCAGGATAGCTTTTTGTTGGGAGTACTCAGTATTTGCTTTAGTCTTTTCCCATTGCAGCTAATTGGCACATTTACAGAGCAGAATGAAGGTGAAATGGTTGACAGACCTTTTGTTGCTAATGCTAACCTTGCTTCTTTGAATTGAATTGTTCTGCTAACAACCATATTGCAAACCTGAGAGCTAGTAGGCACTGCTGTTTTTCCACTGCTGTTGGATCATTTGTGCAGTTAAGACTATTCCTCTGATTTTACAAGAAAACATTTGCTTCGGAGGGATAAATACATTCAATACTGAAATACTCCTAACTTAATACAGGTATGTGAAAGTTAGTACTTTGTAAAAATACCTTTCCAAGTGTCAGTGCTGTTATTTCAGGTCCAGTGCTCAGAGAATGCCTTCAAATTGGCATGTTGCTTTCAGAAGAGTGTTGCTCTGTGTGCATCAGAATAGAAAATATTGATATAAAATAGCTGAAAATACTTGTGTTATACAAGCATAAAATAGTATCGAGTGTGCGTGTGGTTCAGTCTGCTTTTGCTGCAGTAAGTTTGTATCTTGGTCCCTGATCAATCACCTCCCATGTTCTTGTTCTTGAAGTGCCATATAATAGTTTAAATAGCCACATTCATAAGAATTTTCTGTATAAGAAGGTACAGTATGTTATTAAAATTATCTACACTATATTTTGATTAAGCCTCCATTGATCTAATTGGAGTACAAAGATACATCTGCAGAGAACTTGAGCTGGCCAAGTGCCTTCATCTGCCTTTTCTTACCTAGAAGAATTAGTGCATTGTTACTCAAAGGTGATAAATACCATAATTAAGAATTTTCAGTCAATTGACTTCTAAACTCTTGACTTGTATTTGAAACTAGTACTCTGTCTGTGAAACACAGTTTTGATTACTTTTTATTTAGCCACATCCTTTCTGTTTGTTAGATACACTATTTTTTTAATTAATTATTTTTATTTTAATTGTTTTTGGTGGGGGGAATGTTCTGGTTTAGCTTGGTTTGTTTATTTTTCTTCTATTTTAGAAGGCAGAAACAAGTGTGGAGGCAATAGGAAATGTATTGGACTGTGTTCAGATTTCTGCCATGAGCATGGTCTGGGCACCAATGTTTCTATAGGAATGCATGTCTGTCTCATATCGAAGCAATCTCTAGCCTTCATATGCACTGCCCTTCTCTGGTTCTGCATATATTCTGGTCCTGGTCACTCACCTGTAGACTCTGTCACAGAAGCATAGATGGCTGCCTGAGCTATTTACATGTTCTCCATTTGTTGAGATTTTCATAAAGTACTTCTACAGAATTGAATGCTTTGCAGCTTTTTGTGGAATGTCTTTATCCATGGTATGAAATCTCAGGCAAATGTACTCATGTGCTTATAAGGAGATTTTGTTACTAATTTTAAATTTATTTTTTTTAAACTCTTTAAATGTTATACCCAAAGATATGGCTGGATTAGTAGGTGATCCTATAAAAGAACTTTACAAATAATGTGGCAGTTTCCTTAGTTATATTTTTAGACTTGATAATACATAATTTTTTGGAAAAAATATTCTGTGTTTTGATTTTTTTCCCCCACTCAATTTTTTTTTTTTTTTTTTAAATTTTTTTCCCCCACTCAATTTTTTTTAATTTTTTTTTTTGAAATGGAATATGGGGGAGGTGATATGATCAAATTAGTGTTATGACATATAATTACATTATGACATGAGGAGAGGAATAGATATGTTTGGCACATCTTTGATGTCTGAACCAGTAGGATTTGACTGTTGAACCACATTGGTCTCCCCCATAAATTGCAAAGCTACAGCAAAGGATCACGAAGACTTTTTATCTTGTATTCAGTGGTAGGCAAAGATCAGATAATGCACAAACATATATATGTGCATACATTTACATATCATCTTATGCACAGTGGTTGTGTACATGCACACATCCAGATGACTAATTCTGTTTCTCATCCTTCCATTCTTGTTTTCTACAACAGAAGGAAAAAGAGAAGGCTTTTGATAATGTCATATTAAAAAAGGAAGCCTTAAAATGTTCACTATTTCTGAAATAAATCTGTCCTGTTATTTTACACTAGAATTCAAAAATATTAAAAGATATGCCAGTGTATCTTCACAAAGATATCAGCATTTCTTTGTAAGGAGAAATATTCCATGCTGCTTTTGGCACAATGTAAAATTGAATAATAAAAAGAAAATCTGTGCAAGCACGTTACATTGCTTCTAGATATTTTTAGACAGTCTCCTGCTCAAATATAACTAAGCTACCACCATTTCATATTAGGTTAATAAGTAATTGTAATGGAGAATAAAGAATGCTGGCAAGTAATGATTAAAATGTGGTTGGTGCTGTCTCCATTGCATAGACGAATAGCAATATTAGTTTAAAACCTCAAATTCCTGGAGGATATGATTTTCTAGTGTTGCATTTTCTTATCTCCAGTCACTCCATTATTAGTGTCTCCAACTTGTTAATAATTTGAATTCATGTGTCTAAGAACAAGGAGCTCAATAAAAAGAGAACAGCTATTTCCATATGCAAATTGCCTATAGGCAGATGAGGAGGTTTCCCTGGCAGCAGAAATGATGCATTTCCAGTTGAGGATGTCAACAACATCAGGCCTAGGCAGTAGGGTCTCTTGTATGTGCCAATTAATAGTAGTTTTTCATGAAAAGCAAGTGTTTTGGGAAAAATATGCTCTTAAGATAAGGTAGGGATGGCATTTGTAGGAGTAACTCTGTAAAGGAAACAGCTTCTGCCACTTAATTGCTGGAAGAACACTAGTGACCTTTGAGCTGGTATCACTGGGTTGAAACACCATCTCTGTTGCATGTTGATGAGTAAATGCATAAAAGCCCTTTGGGATTTAGTTTCTTGTTGAAATGTCACTGAACTAAATATGAATCATTTTCATTTGAATAAATCTGCATTGTCTGATAAAGGAGAAGTAGGACTATTTAAATGTAAAATTTCTGGTATGGATATTTACATTGCATGTGTGCATACAAAACTGATCACCTCTAGGTCACAGATGGGTTGGAATTATTTTTTGAGACCTTAAAGGCTTGAAGATGTATCAGATATTTTGTGCTGTATGTCCTTGTTGTTTCCACACTGTCATGGTGAGTGCAGTAATCCATCAAATTTATTTATGTTGAACAATGGTTATTCTAACAGTTTGTAACTAATCTTTATATTGTTATAACCAAGGCCATTTTGTCATGAGCTTTTCGATTCCAGAGTCAGTGCCCATCATTTATCTGCATAACTGAAACCAATGGTAAGCACATTTCTGCCAGAGTGAGACTGATAATGGTTTCTGTTAAAGTCTTTTTAATGATTCAATTTGAAGCAGTGATTTCCAAAGGAAGGAGACTCCATTTGTAAGGGTTCTTTTCTTTTAATTCTTTTTATGAAAAATGTACCAGAGAATAAAAAATAATTTCTGGTTTTTTAATTTCTCCGACTTACAAAATAGCTGCATAATGAATAGGAATGTGTCACACCCAAAATGAAAAACTTTGTGGAATATGATGTCACTGCATATACTATGCCCTCTTTCCTGTCCTAAGAAAATTCTGGATCTCTGGATACTGCATAAATTAACTGACATAACTGTCATTTCTTACATGGTTTTAATTATATTTGTGGTTCCACAATACCTCAATTTGGAGAGCAGTGGCTCAAATGACTTGTTATATAGAGAGCTTTACTGCTCCTGCTGCCACAGTTATTTTACCTGTTCTTGAGTACAGGAATATGCACGTGAATTTGTGTCTGAAGTATTTAATCTTCCTTTGAGTTCATACAGGTGACAATTTTCCAATGCTAGCAGTCCACCTCTGCAGCCTGATCCTAATTTTTAGTTCTGTGCAAGTATATGAAGTGTTGAAAAAAATGAAAAAAAAATACAGACATGTTAATAAGGACCTTATACTCATGTGATGGGATATATTGGATAATATATAATGTGCTGAAGTTCAGGAAAGAGAATGAAGGAAGTTACCTAAACTTGCCTGTAAACAGTGCATGACTGGAGATGGTTGGACTGCAGTAAGGGAAGACCCAAGTGTTGATTTTCGTAAAAAAAATATCTATTTATATGAATAAATGAAGACACTGAGATTCTGATCTTTAATGCTGACCTTGACTTAGAAGACCATACTCAGACAGTGGAGCCAAAATAAAAGTGATTAGAGTGAGGGTTTGTATCTATGTGTACACTAGCCAGCTTAAGCTGATGTGTTTTATGAAATGGGCAATGCTCACAGGATAGTCCTGTGTATTTGAAAATTTAATGTTTCTGGTAGAGTTTTGCACTGAATTTCTTACATGAGTAGATCATCTCATTAAATGCATCTCTACTTGCTTTATAAACCTGGGCAACTTTGTCTAACGATCTTTCCAGTGTTGGAAAGGGAATGGCAGAATCTGAGGATTCATGAAGAGACTGTAATTCCCCATCCCCCAGGGCTGGTGATTGGCTTTCTGTGGTGGCACAGGACATACTGAAGCCTTAGATTTTATGAAGGGGACTTCTGATCTGCATGTCTAATTTCTGTGCTTAAAGACACTAGAGTGGTTTAAAGAGTTTCAGGTTTTTTTTTTTTTTTTTTTTTTTTTTTTTTGTGGGGACCCAGTCTTAGTGAATTGAGGCAAGTAATTTTATCTTCATTTTAGATTGCATATACAAGACAGATCAAAATCTTCCCCTTCCTAGGGGAATGGACTCTCAGCAGCTGGCTGCATGCAGGTTGCCACACTTTGAGGTGCCTTGAAAGCAATCTGTCTTTAGATGTATCATGGTGTGTGTTCTCAAATCTACATTATTATTTGCAGGTACCTCCCAAGTAAAACAAAGAGTTTAATTGTTTTCCCTTTATAACAGTCATAATTATTTGTAAAATGGTGTGTAAAAATCTTTTGAGACACATTACTCAGCAGACTGAATAATGCAATCCAAGTGAACCGTTCTAGTCTGAAATGCTATAGCTCACTCTCAACTGATCACCTGTGAAGTTAAAATCATCTCTTTTTCAGCAGCTGCAATTTGTCTTGCCCTTTGAGATGCAAAGCAATTTAGGTCAGGGACTCAGCTGACCACAGAGTTGAGACAGTTGCTGATCCTCATGACTGGTCACTATGGGAATTCAAATCTCTTACTTCTAGAGCTCCTTGAAAGTGGGAGAAAGTAGTTGTGTTGAAGTACTTCTTACCTGATTTCCTGCATGTATGAGGCTTCCATCTTTTATGCCTGACATTATTCATCACATTTTTATATTTATGGCATGCAAAAGAAATTCTTTAAAATGTTTCAAGTCTTGATTTCTCTTTTTAAACAATCCCTAGCATGATTCCTAGGTTGACTAGCATTCGGTATTTTGTGATGGATAATATGACTTCACTGGTAAATAGTCTTGTTTATATTTGAGTTTAAGTGTTGTTTTCTGTAGTCAAAATGTGGGCAAAAGGGTATTTCAGCAGAAAATGAAGGGAAGCAATTTCTCTATGTTCTAACTTTTGAGAGTGAATTGTGTCACCAGGAAAAAAAAATAGAGTCATGGGAAAGACTATCAAAGGAGAGCATTGTCCTGCTCTGCATTCTGTGACTTAAAATTTATACATTATTTAACTCTTTGCATTACTTAAAACATTATAAAAAGGTAAGAATTTTTGTGCAAACTTCCCAGAATCTGCATGTCATGGATGTTTGAAAAGTGAACAAAGATGAAGTGTTCTGCAGCCTCTCATCCACCAGCATTTTGTTTCATATTCAAAATCACAAATTGCTCCACTTATTCTCTGCTAAACAACTGCTTCTCAGACTGCTCATTGTGTCTTCTCATACTGCTTTCAGGATTGCAGGATTCTCCCAAGTAAAACTAATAGGTTCATTGCTTTTCATTTGGCAGACTGTAACAATATGTTTTTGCCTCTGATCATGTCTTGTTAAACACTACGGATATTTCTTGTTGATTCTCTGTCCCATTCAGCTTTCTAGAAGTCATAGCAACTTATAGCACTTAATTTCTTTCGGGTTTTGTGGCTCTTAGTTTGGCAGCTACTCTCTGAACCCCAACCTCTTTTTTATTTCTATCTGAATTTGGCACTATTAGGGTCCCCAGTGCTTCCCCAGGACTCATCAGTGCTTGTTCGTAACCATTTAGACTAACTGTTGTAGCGCTGCCTCTTCTCTCTTTTCATATTTGTGCACTTGGTGGCATTACCTTTAGGATAGTAGGGTATTTAATAGAAGAACAGTTGCACAATGCAGATTAAGCATGAAGTTGGGTTTTGTTGGTTGGTTGGTTGGGTTTTTGTGGGTTTTTTTGCTGAAGTTTTGTTTTTTTTTTTTTTTCTTGAATAGCACAGTAACACAGTGTTGCGATTTTGAAGGTGCTACTGGTAAATCACCCAAAATCCAATAGGGAATGAAATTGTCTGTGCTTCTGCTTGAATCTATCAAATGAGATTAGCTGTCTTTTTTAGACTTTTTCCAACTTGAAACATATTTTTCTTGTTTCTGAATAAACATGACTGGCTTTCCTACTCTATTGCTGTCTTTGTGCATTAAGTGTTTTGTTTTGTCTTGCTTCTTTCTGTGTTTAATTTTGCAGAGCCTTTCATCCCTTGTTTGTCTGTTCTCAGTTGTGTATTGAGAAGAATCTGTGTGTTCATGAGTGTATATATCTGTACAGATCATTGGAAATGTTTAAAAGCAAATTTTATATGAAATGACCATTCATACTTCATAGAACAAGTGTCTGTTTTCCCACATTTCAACAGACTGTCTTTCTTACTGTACTGTGATAATTAATAAATATGACATGACAGGGCATGAATTGTGTTGAATTAATTTATACCTGCTTGCTTGTTAGTTGTGAGTCTGACATCTGAATGCAGTCAGCAGAGCCAGGTATACTTTAACAAGTTTCTGAAAATCCAGCAGTCTAAGATGATGAAATATGCATATATTATGAAATATATTATGAAATATGCATATATTCTAAGATTATGAAATGTGTTTATACTTATAGCTACCACACATAAACTCCTGTGCACTGGAAGTTACTGGGCAGTCACTGATGACAATTCCATGGTCTGTTTTTCTCTTGGAGTTCTATGGGAGTCTTTTTAAGGTCTCATCTAGCCACTACAATTTTCAATTCTGTGTAATGAAATGAGCAATTTACAGCCACAGCTCAGAATTTTTACCACAGTCATGCCTCTAGACTTTTCTTGCCTTTTTTACAACAAGAAATATTTTGGTGGCCTGCTATTGTTGACAACTTTGTTGTGAGCTTTATAACAGTAATAAAAGAGCCCCTCCAGTACAATAGCTAATTCAAGATTTATGGAGCATGTGGAATTCTTCTACTCAGAGACCAAATGAGTACATAATCAAGAAGCACAGTCTGAATACAGGGAAATTGAGGAGGGCATTGTCCCTCATTTTGCTCAATGGACCATTCATCACCTGCTGTTATGAGTGACATGCCACCAGAGAAGTTGGAGGTTTTCCAATCTAGTAATTTTCAATCATATGTTTAAACACTTGGAAGTCATAAAGGATGAAGAATGTATATCTTCCCTAATATTTCCTTTGGTCAGTGCCATCCTCCCATCCTTGCATCTTCTTGTATGTTTTCTCATATGACTCTACTTGCAACTTCTTCAGTCTTTATAATGTACTTTTAATTATTTTTTCTGTATTGTCTTTGGGATTTTAAATCATATATTGATATTCAGATTGGTTTGTGGATAATTAGGCTTTTCAAAAGCATTTTGAACTAACTTAAGATTGCAAATCTAATTTTTACGATTCCAGCTCTTTTATGGGCTCTTTTATGGCACATAAATTTTAGTATAATTTCATTGTAACAATAAGTTAGATGAGACCACTCTTTGGTGCATGGGCTGGTAGGATAGTAAGGGTGAACAGACATCATTAATTAATTCATTAAGGGAATGTCTCACAGATACCTCAGTCATCAGAACAAACTTGAACTTTTTCACCTATGTTAGTTGTGTTGTCTCAACTTCAACCATGAGAATATAGAACCACAACTACCAACTTGAACTTAAATCAACACATTCTTTTGTATGGATTTCCTGCTGCAGTGTCAAGATGCGAAGTCATGAATTTGTATATAATGACTTAAAAGTATTTGATTGCCACTTCCAAGTGTGAATTTGATTAGCATTAAGGGGAATTTCTAAAATATCATATAAGACATTTCATTTTGGAATGCAGCTAACTTTGTTACATTTGTGGTTTAGACTGTGGTTTTGGGTTTTAATTTATCAATACATCTCAAAACTTACTAAGACTTCATCTCTGCTTTAGAAGGATGTATGTAAAGCACTGAGAGATTTCTTTCTGTGCACAGCTAAGCAAGAAACTTATATGAAAGTATGAAAGCAAGAGGGATATTGGCTATTAAGTATGAGTGTAATGGATGGGATTTGAGGTAATTCTGTAAGCTATGTACATGGCTGTGCAGATAATTCATATTTTAATATTGATGGCAAACATTTTCACTCTAAAATATGTATAGAAAAAAGGAAATTGACTATTAAAGATGTATGTAAAGAGAAAAAATGTAAATGATATTTGGAAAGTGACATGCCAACTATGATCTACCCTGACAACTTTTCTTTTTAAATTTGCAAGTTGGAAAGAATGAAATAGATTACAAGAAACACGATTATGTACCAGTAACGTACAAAATATTATTCAAATCAGCAGAAGTTCTTTGTTGCTAATACATGCCAAATTAGATAATAAATGGAAATGCATTGAGCAGTCATACTGCAGAGAATAAGACATTGAAATCTGACTTAAATTAAATATAGCCCTCCCTAGGCTGGCAGAATTGCTATGGAGAGACACTTCCAGGAGTAGTGTTTTTTATTTTCCCCTCCTGCATTCCTTTCTGATTGGCATGGGGTCCACTAAAGTAACTGTCCAGAGAAAAATATTTGTCAATCTTAACAGGTATTGCACTTTAAGATGTCCATTTTCCATAAAGCTGAACTTGGGGTGTAATGTGGGGGTAATAGAAGACTTGAGCAACAGCCAATGATGCATGGGCTAGGGTACAGCATACTTTGCAGTGCTGCAGTTTGACTTTGACTTTGCTTTGCATCAGTACCTGTTATCATGCTCTTTATGTGCAGGACATTTCAGTGGACTTACAAGCAACTTTCAATGCATCATGTAAGTGTGCATGTGCTTTCTGTAGTGTTTTGTGTGAGCCTTTGTAGAAGGATGGTATGCTTTTGTAAACTGCTGAGTGTGAGCCTTTGTAGAAGGATGGTATGATTTTGTAAATTGCTGGTATGTGTGCAAGATTTCAGATGCACTGATGTAAGTGAGGGTTAAGGTAAATTTTAAAAATATAAGTTTGTATCATGGCTACTGCTGTGCAATTGTAAAATGATTTTCTGCCAGCTCTCACTTCTACATAGTCTGAGCCTCAAAGAAAGAAATTTCATGGTAGATACGGGGCTAGAACTTAAAAAATATCATAGAAATGTGTGTGTTTGAGAAAATAGTTCCTTTATGTAGAAATAGTAAATATTTTATAGCTTTAAAATGCTGTTAGTGTAAGAAAAGTAGATTCTTATGGCTGAATATATTACTACTAAATAATGTTGTTGTTTTCACTACTCTAACATTTTCTTTTATTATTCATTAAATAATAAATTGAGCCAATTCCTCTATTAGACATTTGTGGTCTAGCAGTAAAGGCAGTTCTGATAAGCAGTGACACATTCTGTTCTAGGTGGTGGGCCTTTTACCAGATATTTAATCTTTGGTGAAAGCCTATTTTCATGGTGCTTAAGCAGTAAAGGAGAGCATAGACACTGCAGAAGCAGGAAGAGTATGTGGGTAATGTGTTTTCCTGTGGCTGCAATTTGCCAAGAGACTCCTGGCATGCTGTGGGGTGGTGGGGTGAGTTCATATCCCCATGGGGTTCTCGTGACCATTTCAAACAGATGGATACATTTTGACTCTTTATTTTTAGGTAGAAGTTCATCTCCACTGCTAGCCTGCTATCCCAAATGCACCCATCCATTCTATTTCTTCCCCTTGCCTTACTCTACATGAAGAAACTGAGTGAGTTTTAGGGGTCAGTGCTTCCCTCCAGGCTGACTCATCTTCTCAGAGAACTTTTTTTTGTGCTCTTTAAATTTGTTCGACTCATCTTCTCAGAGAACTTTTTTTTTTGTGCTCTTTAAATTTGTTATATTTAAGTTGGCAGTATTTTCAGTATGTCTGTCTGATATCTTGCTGGAAAACTTGGAGCAGATTCTCCACTTAATACCTTTGACTGATTTTTAGCTTTCCTGTGGCCTTGCCATCTTCACTTTTCCTCTCTGGAGTCTTGACTGGATGTAAAAAAGAGCTGGAGCAGAAAAGTGGTGTGTGCTTGAACAATGTATGTTTAGATTTATGTGGTCTCTGCTTGAAGGAGGTCTAACAATGGCCAAAGCACAGAGTCAGCACAGGAAATCATGCTAATGACAGTTGAACTTGGTGTTCACAACTGTGTTCAGGTTGATGCCAGCGTTATCCAAAAGTTGCATGAACTTTCTATCTAAAGCTTTGATTCACAAATTTACTTTCAATGCGCTCTTAAGTTTACTTCAGTCCCATCAAGCATCAGTGTGTCATGCTTTGGGCTCCCTGGTCTTAAGTTCATACTTATTTGCTGTTCTAAATTAGGATGAGATGTTGTATGATCAGTGAACTGAAAAGGCAGATGAAATTTGAAAGCTTTTACTTATGTGCTACAGGGAGAAAGTAATGAGGTGTTCTGCCTGAAAACTGGATTAATTTAAAAGTGTCAAATAGTTTTACAGACATTTCCTATTAAAACACCAGTGTGGTGAATTTTACAAGATCTCTGATCGGTTACCCTTACCCAAGTTGTTGAGGTCTGTTTTCTTGACCCCCAGGTTAAACACTGGCTTTGTTACTAATGCAGAATTATTTGTTTTCAAGCACTGTGCTCATGTCTTTGACACACTCATTTTTTGTCATACAGAAAATGGTTTGAGCACACATATGTAATTAGCATGGTCCACATGGTAAGATGTATGTGTTTCTTGGTACCATGCAAGCTATGCTTAGTAGGAGTGATTGTGTGGCATACTTACAGTTTCTAGAATATTTGGTGCAATCTACCAGCTCAGCATGAAGACAAGATCATTACAGCCCTTCTGTCTGGGCAGGAATGTGTTTAGGGTATGTGATAGTCTGAAGACAGGAACAACCCCAGGCAACTTTTACCAGAGGAGTTCAGAGGGGTTTCTTTGCTGGAAGTAGTGCTCTGATTTTTCAAAAGCTAGAGAAAGCGGGAGTAAAGACAAGAAGGAAAGTGCAAATATGAAGCACCAGGAAACCTTAATCTAAAAGGAGGCAGCCAGTGAAATAGCCACATTCATGTTGCTAATTGATACAAAGCAATGAAAGCA
>NW_008674057.1:28390-30216 GCF_000695815.1 Acanthisitta chloris | reverse complement strand
TGGTAGGGTTGGACTGGATGATCTTGGTAGTCTTTTCCAACCCAGTTGTTTCTATGATAAGTGTTATTTGGATCTGTAGAAAGGTTGTAGG
Organism: Acanthisitta chloris; assembly: GCF_000695815.1. Taxonomy (NCBI): domain Eukaryota; kingdom Metazoa; phylum Chordata; class Aves; order Passeriformes; family Acanthisittidae; genus Acanthisitta; species Acanthisitta chloris. Next base: position 30,125 of record NW_008674057.1, on the reverse strand, counting down.
TGCAAAATAATCCTGGCCATTGCTTATTAAAGTAATCATAATAAGCAAAGGCTTCCTTTGTGCATAAGATATGATGTGCATAATTGGTTCTGGCTTTCAGTTAGGACCAAGCTTGGAATTTTGCACTGTTTACCATTGCTTAAAACTTCCTATTACTTTGTTTTCTGCATTTGATCAATTCTGATTGATTTCCCTTATGTTTGCAGATGAGACGCTGAAATTGTTGAAAGAGCTAACAAGTAGAAAATCTCTTCAAGTGCCAAATATCTATTACCATTTGCCTCATTTGTTGAAAAATGAAGGAAGCCTTCAGCCTTCTGTGCAGGTTGGCCTTGGAAGGACGGGAGGTATGCTGATACCATGGTTATTTCATGTGTTATATCTGGAGGACTTTCTAGTTTTAGAAGGATAATTTACTGCATTACTTGGTAGATCAAGGACATCTCATTCAACTTGTGTGATATTGATATGCTTTGAATTCGTGCTGAATCCGAGATGAAAGGAGCTTGGCCTGAGCTTTGCTCTTTTCTGCATAATCTCCATCACACCCCATGCCGTGTGAAGGTGCACGTAAAGAAACATTTAGTTGGGATGAATTTTTTGTAACTAAGTTAGAGGGAGCAAAGCTCAGGCATTACAGATTCTGAGCTGCTAATGGACATATCCCTTTGGCTTTTCAGATTTTTGGGGCAAACGTACATGGATATAATTATTTTAGAGTTGATGCTTCTGTTGTTCTGAACAGTATATTTCGATGCTTAAATTGAGAGTTGAGAGGACTGGAATAATCAGATGTAACTGCATCAATAAAATCTAGACAGTCATTGGAGGTGAAATAAAAAAATCAGTGTCATGCTACACTACTGTTTAACTCCCTCCTTTTTTTTTTTTCCCCCCTCATCCTCACCGTTAGGGTTGGACTCAATGATCCTTGAGGTCTCGTCCAACCTGGTTGATTCTATGATTCTCATTCCTGAGCTTTGGTCATTGGGATAGCTCCATGGAAACCCATTCTCAGAGCTCCTGAAAATAAAGTCCATAAAGCCCAACCAAGCTGGTAGACCACAAAGCTTGTGTGTGTGTCTCTAAGCTTGAAGGCCCCACTGATGAATCCTTGTTTCTCTGTGTGCCACCTGACTTGAAAGGTTCCTTTTACTGTCCACTGGAACTTTTTTTTTTTCCTTTTCTTCCCCTCTTTGCTTTTGAAATAAGCATTAGTTCCTCCTGGCCTGTATTTTCTTGATTACTTCAGTAAATTTGATTGCTCCTGCTTTTAACAGGAGGCATGCCTGTGTGACAAATGCATGGGCTCAAGCCAAAGGTTTATGTTTCTGACTATAAACACCTCTTTTTTTCTTTATGCTGTTATTCAGAAAGGAAAAATTCAATATTCCTTTATTGTTTCAAGTGAAGCCTGTATTCTATCCCACTGGGAATATATGACAGAAGTTTGGAATTGCAAAATAGGAATTGGAATCATGTTTATTTAATTAAACAGAGAGAGGAAATTCTGAGTTTAAATTATTTTCCCATCTTCTCCTTTCCTGATTCATTGTGATTATTTGAGTGTTTGTTTTAAAAATTCAGAGCTTGCTAATATGTAGTTGCTAGGCAAAGCAGACTCTATATGGAAGGATAAACAACATTATTAATAGTTGTTTGATTTCAATATATTTATGTTGTGGTAAATCATTTCACATAGGTGGTTCTGAAAGCTGGTGCTGACTTCATGAAG
>NW_008674057.1:0-28242 GCF_000695815.1 Acanthisitta chloris | reverse complement strand
AAAAAAAAAAAGGAGACTATGGAAAAGTTAGGGAACAGGGGAATCAAATGGCCAGCTGAAAGATGGTGTTAATAGTGCTGTAGCTGGGGCTGTGTTGCTTTGCATTTGAGGTGCTTCTGTCAGAGATAAGAAACTTTTTTGAGGAATTTCTGGGCAATACCGATGTCCTGGACTCGTTTTTCTAGAAGAACCAAAATTAGGTGCAAAGAAGAGTTTTCTAGCAGTATGATTTTAGGGATGACTTTGGAGAAGTTCATCATTCTTCACAACTCAAGTATTTGTTAGTTTGAAAATAAAGCATAAGTTAGGGAGTCTAATCACTGTAAGTCTTGATGCACTTTATCTGATTAATACAATGATTGTTCATCATTCCCTATTGTGTTGGGGTTTTTTGTGGTGATGTTTTGGTAACTCTCTCTCCTGTGAGAGAGTAGCCAGTTGGCTCCAAGAGAGACCTGTCACTGGCCAGGGCTGAGCCCTTCAGTGGTGTGGTGGTAATTCCTCTGGGATAACAGATTTTAAGAGGGGGGAAAACCCTGTGCAAGGGCAATTGCAGCTGAGAGAGGAGTGAGAATCTGTGAGAGAGCTGCAGACACCAAGGTCAGTGTAGGAGGAGGTGTTGGAGGTGCCAGAGCAGAGACTCCTCTGCAGCCCATGGTGTGGTGAGCCAGGCTGTCCCTGCAGCTCATGGGGCAGATATTCACCACCAGCCTGTGGGGGACACCGTGCTGGGGCAGGAGGCTGAGACCCTGGGAAACCTCCACTGACAGGACCTGTAGCCATGGAGAGAGGATTCCATGCTAGAGCAGGTTTGCTGACAGGACTTTGACCCTGCTGGGGACTTACACTGGAGCAGTCTGTTCCTGAAGAACTGCAGCCCATGGAAGGGACCCATTCTGGAGCAGTTCCTGAAGAACTGCAGCCCCTGGGAAGGACTCACATTGGAGAAGTTGATAGAGGACCATGTGCCATGGGAGGGACCCCATGCTGGAGCACAGGAGGAGTGTGAGGTCCTTCCCTGGAGGTGGAAGTGGCAGAGCATGTGTGATGAGCTGACCCCAGCCTCCACTCCCTGTCCCCTGTGGTGCTGGGGGGAGGAGGTCGAGAAATCAGGAGTGAAGTTGAGCTCAGGAAGAAGGGAGGGGTGAGGGGAAGGTGTTTCAGGATTTGGTTTTATTTCTTATTAACCTACACTGATTTGATTGGTAATAAACTGATTTCCCCAAGCTGAGTCTGTTTTGCCTGGGACAGTAACTGGTGAGTGATCTCTCCCTGCCCTTACCTCCACCCACAAGCCTTTCATTGTATTTTCTCTCCCCTGTCCAGCTGGGGAGGGGAGTGAGAGATCAGGTTTGGTTGCATACCTGGTGTCCAGCCAGGGTCAACCCACCACACCTATGCAATAATCTAACATGTCTAGGATTACTTTTCTTGTTTGCTGTTGTTTGCTCTGAGCATTGGTGGTGATTGTTAGTCATCCTTCTGGTGATGGGTGGTGTATTTTGAAACTTTTTTTCATTCCTGTTATCTCCTGTTAACTTTTTGCATTTCTTTAGCAGTGCTTTACTGCAAGATTTTTGGTTTCTATCTTGTGCATGAAATCACTGAAAGTATGTTTCTGGTTTGGTTTTTTTTTTTCAGTTTCCATTGTAATGGGAATACCTACAGTGAAAAGGAAAGTCAAGTCTTACCTTACAGAAACTCTCCACTCACTTATTGATAAGCTGTCCCCTGAAGAAAAACTGGATTGTGTCATGGTTGTCTTTATAGGAGAGGTAATCACTTAAATACTTTCATACTATTTCTAACCTGCCTTTAATTACAAGTACTAGTCTTTTTCAGGAACTGATGAGGATCTACTTTTTCTTCAAGATGTAGACAGGTGACTGTTGTCTTCCAGGAAAAGGAGAAAGTGTCAGTCTTGGGTTTCTGAGATACAATGCTGATGAGCCAAGGTTTTTCTGTTTAGGAGGAGTAGTGGGCTCAGATGCACTGGATTAGTTATATGCTTATACATGGTGACAAAGAAGTGCTAATGACCTTATTCCTTGAACATCAGAATAATGGCTAAGGAACTCTGGTGTTGTAGAGAAGGTTTCTTCTGATTTTCTTTGTGCTACTGCTTAGTCCTTTGTCAAAGAAGTGCTGCAGTTCATTAGGCACAGATTGTTACTGATTTTATTTTCTGGACTCTGTGGATGTTTGAAGCCCAGACCTTTTAAATGGATGAATTCCCTGTTCAGTTGGACTGTTTGTTCAGTTTGGCTCTGATTTAGTGGAAATCAAATTTAGGAAAATGGTGGAGTGCTTTCAGAAATAATTCAGTTGGATGCTGGGAATTGCATGTACCTATTTTGTTCTCAGTGTTTTTCTCAGAAGTCTGACTTGGAGAGTGGGAAGTTTATAGATATGTTTGACCTTTGTCTGTCTAACAGTGTAGTGCTCTACTGAAACAGTCTTTTATGAGTCCCCCAGGTGAAAATTCAAATCTCCAATTCTAACTGAAAATGGTTTTAATTCTGTGAGCCAGTGTCCATTCAGAGATTGATCAGTGGAAACACAGATAGGCATTTTAATACTTCTGTTGTCAACATATGTTAGAGCTTTCCTTGAACAGTTTGTAAACTTTTTACTTGTGTCTGAGAACTGTTTCTTAGTATTTTCTAATATAAATTGCTATATTCCTCTCCTTGACAGTCAGCCAAAAAGTACCTGTCTGGATTAGAGACTGTTTTTCTGGAAAAAATGCTCTTAAAACATCTGTTGGTTGAGAATGTAAAGGAGCAGAATTCATTCTGAATTACTGGAATGCTGGATGTTTCTTCACTGGATTAGCTGGAGGCATTTTATTATCTTTTAGTGTGGCTTCTTTTTAAGGTTTAAAACTCAAGTTGCATTTGTTTTGCTGAAGGAGGTCTGAGCAGTGGAGACTGTTATCACTGGATTCTGTCTTCTGCAAAACGTGGAGTAGAAGTGAGGAGTCCCCAGCTGCACAGTCTTGTTGCCTTACCCAAGTTTTCCAGAGCTAAATAACTTTCCTCCTTTGAGGTGGTGTGAATTCTTTCATCTGAGGAATGATTCTACACAGGTGACCACGAAGGAACTGAACGTTTTAACACGGTTATTGGTTCTGTGCCCATGGAGAGTTGTGTGGTTTGCTCCAGAGTTGGGATACAGTTACCCTCTGTGTCTTATCTCTGAATCCATCTCTGTGAGAGCAGCACTGTGTACTTACTCACATACCTGCTTGGGGCACTGCAAGCCATGAATGTCTGGGAAAATCTGGAGAGCCAAAGCTTAAATTCTTGTTCTGATATAACCATTCCCTAGATTGGCTTTTTTTTTTCCTTTACTCCATGCAATTCCATATCTTCTCTGCTCTATTATTTCTTTGACCGTATTTCATATTTTCAGGAGTTCAATGTCTTATAGTTTGTTTTGTAATTGCTACAGGGAACTCTCTGAATGATTAATATGGCACATTAAATACTTCATCCTGAACGATGCTCTGCTTTTTCTGAGTTATGCTGTATATTTCAGCAAGATGAGAAGTGTAGGTTTATTATGCATTTTCTCTGGCTATTTGAAGGAAGGCCTAGTCCCCTGGTAGACTTCTGTTGCTCCTTAAGAAAAAGGAAAGGCTTTAACTTTCAAAACAGTTTTATCTGTGAGGTTTCTTAGCCTAAAATTCATTAGACTATTGCTGGTATTAACATGCACAATAATGAAGGCTTATTTAAAAATACAACAGAAGTTTAACCAACTATGATTGTATTAAAAAATGATGGCAAAAGTCTCTGGAAAAAAAGGTATGGGCTCTGCTCAAACATATGTGCCGTTCAAGTACAGCAAGAAATGGTTGTAGCATGAGGTTATGTAATTTTGCTAATAAGCTTAAAATCTGTGCCTTGTTTATAGCTTGTACCAACAAAAAAAAACCCCAACCAACCAAAAAAGAAACAAAAAAAAAACCCCAGAAGACTTTACAAAAATGTGTTCACAATAAAATGATATGGAAAATAGTATTTTAAAAGGATTTTATTATTTTTCTTGCTAACTTTATTTGCAGAATCAAATCGACAGTGTTTAAGAAGCTCTGCTGGGAGCTGTAGTCATGGTCTGTAATCTCTTTGTGCTAAGCACCTTAAAAAACTCCTTAACTGCTATTTTTTTAGGGAGTTCCATCTCACTCATTTCTTGTAATTTCATTCTTAGTGGAAAACAAATTAAAAATTAGGCTAATGGCCTTCTGAAAACAGCATAAACAGTGTCAACAGATGAGCTAGTAAATATAGATGCATTATGGTTGCTAAATAAAGAGGTCTGCATATTCATTTACTCCATGGATATTTCTCAGTAATGTAATTATACACAGTAAATTTCCATACTGGAAGTTCAAGGAATTCTAAAATATCTCAGCTGATGTGATATCTAATCACCAATTTAAGTAATTGCTAGAATTGCTTGCCAGTAAACTCTCCCAATTGTTCTGATAACTGACAATATGTCTGTGTCCTCCAATTTGTTAAAATACCTTTACTGCAGAATAATTTGCAGGTATTCATTAGGATGACTAAGAAATAGGCATGATTCATTATACCTCTGTACTTCAAAATCTTTTTTATTCCCCCTCACTAGGTAGCTAGTTCATAGGCTCATCAGATCACTTGAAAACAAGCAGTTCACATCTTCTAAACATGCTCTGTATGAGAACTTGCTTTCAGAATAAACCATAGGCTCTAGGTTTAAGAAACTAGGAACTCAGATGAAAATTGTATTCTAGTATTTTTATTTAATAAGATTTTTGATTAACGTGGGAAACATGGTTTTGAAGTACTTTGCATGATCATAGTGGAACAACAGACATATATTCATGTACACACTACTGAATGGGAGAGAAATCAGAATACTCCTCTGGTATCTAAGCAAAAATAATGGGGTTTTTTTCCTGTGGGGGATCTCCAGCCCTGGTCCTTTTGGGCCAGATTTTCTGGATTAACATTGCAATGAGCTCTTCCCCTTGTTCCCAGCCTGGCTGGCAACAAGGGGTTCCTGCTTGAGTCCATCATCAGTATAAACCACATCCTAGTCCTCCACAGGCTGCAGGTTGGTCTCTGCTTCATCATGGGCTCATCAGCAGGTCACAGTCCCTTCTGCTCAAGTTTAGACTGGAGTTCCAGCCTGTCCAGTACAGCAGCACAGGAACAGCAGCAATGCCCTGGCCCTCTGCCAGCCCAGGCACATCCCTATGGCTGTGACCAAAGTGTTCCCAGGCACAGCACAGTGAGGTGATAAGCAATACAGCAAGAAGCAAAAGCAAAAAGCAACAGCTAATGAGTGTTAGACTCTACTGTACAGTCAGGAGAGCACAAAGTGAGTGCCATGGCAAGCACAGAGCCTGCTTGTTACTAGCTGAACAGCACTGACAGCTGTAAATTCAATCTAGGACATCCCAATCAAATCTGTCGTTGTCTCAAACTCTTTGTGCCCCACGTTGGGTGTCAAAATGGACTGTTGTGGTTTAACCCCAGGCAGCAGCTAAACACCACAGAGCTACTCACACACTCCCCCAGCCATGGGATGGGGAGGAGAACTGGAAGGGTAAAAGCTAAAAAAACTCATGGGGTGAGATAAAGACAGTTTAATAGAGAAAGCAAAAGCTGCACACACAAGCAAAGGAAAACAAGGAATTCATTCACTGCTTCCCATGGGCAGGAGGTGTTCAGCATCTCCAGGAGAGCAGGGACCAGCACATGGAATGTTACTTGGGAAGACAAACACATCACTCCAGATGTCCCTCCTTCCTCCTTCTGCCTCCCACCTTATACCCTGAGCATGATGTGCTATGGTATGGAATATCCCTTGGGTCAGTTTGGGTCACCTGTCCCAGCTGTGTCTCCTCCCAATCTCCCATACACCCCCAACTCCCTCCCCAGTGTGGCAGTACAGAAAGCAGCAAAGGCCTTGGCTCTGTGTGAGCTCTGCTCAGCAATAGCAAAAACATCTCCATATCATCAACCCTGTGCTCTGCACAAATGCTAAACGTTACCCCCATACTAGCCACTGGGAAGCAAGTTAGCTCTGCCCCAGTCAAAACCAGCACACATTTACAGTGAAGAAAATACATCTTAGACTTGTTCTAAATATATCACAAATTATTGTCTGTCCACTTCATTAATCAGAGACTGCACTTAGCACAGTCTTTTGTATAAACCGTAATCAGTGTGTGCTGGAAGGACTATAAGCCCTTGATTTGACCAAAAATATCAGAAAGACAAATCATTTCAGGAAAAATTGGAAGGCACTAGAGGTATGCAAAAGCATTTTGCTATTTCTGTGCACTGCTGATTACATCTGACTAGGTAATAATTGACCAGCCATTTGTTCTTGGAGCACTAAGCCACATGTGACACTGTTATTGTATATTGATTATTTAAATCTTACTCTGTTGTTTCATGTATATACAGTTCACTTAGGCTAGCAAAATTTGCATATCTTGATTATTTAACTGTCATCATATCATCTCTTTATGTAAACTGTGGCTGCCAAATGAAAAGATGTTGGTCTTCAAAAGTGTTTTCTCTGTGCTCCTTTTATCGAGGTGGGTTTTTTTTTTTTTTTTTTTTTTTTGCTTTGTTATTTCTTTGGAAAAGTTTCTGTACTGATTGGATCGGTGTGACACAAGCACCCAGTTAGGTACCACCCTGTGTGCTGGTATGAACAAAGCCTCAGCAAATTAGGCATTGGGTGCACATAGTGGGGCAAACCTTGCTGAACTTGTTTTCTAGGTATTAACATTGCAGTGCAGTATGTCAAACTTCCCCAGTAAAATAAACAGGCCTGAATTTTCACCTTTTCTTGTTCTGGGCCTGAATTATAGTTCTCTTTGATCAGCAGCTCTCTTGATAGAAAACAGAAGAGTATGTTGTCTGTCTTGCTCTGGATGTATTAGTGTCATCCCAGCTACAGAGATGTTCCATGCTTTCTGCTAATTGTTGAAGACTTGTGAGCATCCCTTCCTGGTGCTGCCCTGGAGAGTGTACTCCTTCCTAGTCCTTGAAAAATCAGACTGTGTATCTTAAGACCAGTAGATCTTTCTTACATGTATGTAATACATATATTTTTTTCTTTAAAAAATCAAATCTAGACAAAGCTTTTGTGTCAAAAGATGATACGTTGGCTTCACCAGTTAATATTAAAGGCCTACACAGATGGTAGCTTTTGTTTTGGACTTCTCACCCAAAGCTGTTCAGGATTAACACACCTTCTAGATAAACTGCCAGCTCTTGTGTCTGAAAGGGTAGCTTGACCTGTCAGTGGGAATTTGAGATATTAAGTTGTTATAGCAGTCCCTGCTTCTTTGACAGCTTTGGTACCCAGAGAGTACAGACTGCTGATACTGGGCACCAACACAGGATTTTATGTTAGTCACATCAGTGACTAGCAAAGCTTTTATATGGAATTAAACCAGCGATAAAAATCTTCCTTAGATCTAAGAAAAGAGCCTTGACAGGATTTGAAAACTTCAGTGTACCCGAGACAAATTTAGTACCTCAGCACAAAGATAAAATTCAAGATTGAGCTCTTTCCTCAAGCCCTAGACTTGAATGACTGAAATGCTTCTCTGAGATACTTTGAGATGCACCTGGGCCACAGCAGCTACCTGATGCTTTGGGTGAGGGAGCACCACTATTAATAGTCAGAGTTGGGTCTGATCTCTTTGGTGATGTCTAGTGTATTTGTGAGAGGGGAAGAAACAGCAATAATCCTTTTCCAGCTGCATTGGAGCAGGTCACTTCATACCTATATGATTGACTGTATTGACACTTTGAGTTTTGGACAGCACTATCCAGTTTTCCTATGGTGGTTTGCCTTGACAAAGGCCGAGGATAAATTCCTTCTGTCCTCCAAATAAAGAACACTCCTTAGAAGGATAATTTAGACTACACACAGCTGGATAAATTCCTTCTGTCCTCCAAATAATGAACACACCTTAGAAGGATACTTTAGACTACACACAGCAGCTGCCTGTCTTCTGGAAAACAAACCATCTAGACCACCTCAGCCATTTCCAGGCTCTCCCAAGGACAGCAGAAAGTTTCCTGTGTTGTAATGCTGCTTTCTTTCAGACTCGACAAACCAGGCTTGAGCTGCAATATGCACAAGACTAGAAGGAGGCTGTATGACACTAACATGACTGGCATCTGTTTTTGAATAGTCCCTTGGTGTTTTTTGCTCTTTCTGGCTTTCTTAGAAGCTAAACTCATTCTCTGATGTGGTGGGATGGTTCACAGCACAATCTGTATGGACATGTGGCTGCACAATCGAGGAGCTGATGTGCAGGGCACAAGGGTAAGGAGAAACCAGAGTATACTTGTATTCCTGCTACTGGTGCATCATGAAACCCTGTCCTGAACTGGTTTGGGTTAATCACAGAAAGGACTGGAGAGAGGAAGATATTCCTTGCCTGTGTGGCAGAGCAGGGACTTGCAGTAAGGGAGGGATGAAGTCATTAGCTCATGTAGGACACAGGCTGCACTCTGCTTATGTAACATTAGATGGCTGTGCTATGACACTATTCCCATTCCTAGGGTTTTTTTTTTGCTGTGCATCTTGTTCTCATGTTCCCTGCACTTAACTTGAACTTGCTGCTTCAGATTTGAAAGCAGACACTGTATTTCTGAATATGTTCTATTTCAGCTGCATTTCTTGAGCTCTAGAAGTTATTATTACCTTTTTCCACAGGCTTTATTTATATCCCTGCACTACTGCAACCACTGGAAGCCACTGCTGCACTTTTATTCCTTAGGGTTTTTTTCTTCACTGCATAAATATCCCGAAATAGGTCCAAATGCCACTTCAGGAGCTGCTTTTTCCTATGTACATTTGAATGCCCTGTACATAGGTAATTCTATTCATATGTACTTCACCATTTCAAGGCAAATAGATGCTTTCTTTGCCTTTTCTGGAGGCTGTATAATTTTGCATTGTTTGCTATTCCTTGAAATACATGGTAAAATTATCCCACTCCTATTCTACAGGGATGATGAAAGGATGGGGTATAACTGTGGCAATCAGTAAGCAGTGGAGTGACCACACTTTGCAGGTTACCATGCTTGTTCCCCGGTGATTTTTTGAAAGGTGGTCTTGAATAAGTTAAGATTTACTTCTAGTAGATTTAAGATTTAAGGTCTGGATAATCTGACAGTCTGGATAAACTACCAAGATGGTGAAAGGCCTCAGGGGCAAGACTTAGGAGGAGCAGCTGAGGTCACTTGGTTTGTTAAACTTAGAAGAGAGTCACAGTCTACAACTTCCTCAAGGAGCACAGTGGAGGGGGAGGTGGTGATCTCCTCTGGAGACCAGTGACAGAACACCTGGGAATGGTATGAAGCTACATCAGGGCAAGTTCAGACTGGACATTAGGAGAAGTTTCTTCACTGAGAAAGTGTACAGTCACTAGAACAGGCTTCCCAGGTCATGGCCTGTCAAGAGTTGAAGAAGCATCTGGGCAATGCCCTTAGTCAAATGGTTTAGTTTTATGGAATCTTGCAAGGGCAGGGAGTTGGTGTTCATGATCCTTTTGAGGCCTTTCTCACTTGAGATATTCTATGGTTGTGTTGGTTTTAATATGCATGTGCCACTTAAGACAGTAAATAGATGTTTGATCTTCAATGCCATAGATTTCCTTACGTTTTGAGAAATCATCCATCTTCTGGAACTGGGATTGTTTAGCCTTGAGAAGAGGCTCAGGGGTGACCTCCTGGCTCTCTGCAACTCCCTGACAGGTTGGAGAGAGGTGTGGGATGTGTGTCCTGCCAGGGCTGCAGGGAGAGGACTAGAGGGAATGGTCATGAGCTGGGACAGGGCAGAGGCAGATTAGATGTTAAGAGAAATGTTTTCCCTGTGAGGGTGTTCAGGCACTGGAATATTGCCCAGGGAGGTGGTGGAGTCACCATCCCTGGAGGTGTTTCAGAGGTGTCTGGATCTGACACTGGAGGATCTGGTTTAGGGTTTAGGGGTTGTAGCAGTGACAGGTTAATGGTTGGACTGGATGATCTTAGAGGGCTCCTCCAACCTTAATGATTCTATGATTCTGTAATTCTTGAAGGTACGAAGTCAATAGGGTTCAACAGTATGAAATGATTGATTTTTAAAATGAGGAATCTTGGGTTTGTGTGATGGTTGGCTAGCTGTTAATCAGAGCATTCTAACCTCTTGTTTTGTCTGCTGCCTAATACAGTCTGCTGCTTTGCTGTGCACAGGGTCACTTATAGCAATCAATAGAAAGATTGGGAAGTTCATCGCTGCTCTGGTTCTTTCTGTGCTTGTTATGAATAGGAATGTTTGTTCAGATAAACCTTAGAATAATTGCAAACTTGAAGCATGGCCTCAACCTGCACTAGGGCAAGATACTATAGAGAATTGTAGTACAGCATCATACAAAAACTGATGAAATTAAAAGACTTATTTTCCTCTGACAGTCTGAAACTTCAGTTTGTTCCGCAACAGACTCTGAGGGGTTTGTTTAAGGGAGATTCATCAGAGCACTCTGTATGCATTTCTCATCAAAATTGCTGATGCAAGGAGTTAAACCTTTGATGTAGCCATGCTCACAGGCTTAGGAAACTCCATAGATCTTGTGAGCTAAAACCTCTTCTTGCTCAAACTTTAGATAGGCTCAAGGGGATGCTGAGGAAGTACCTTGAAGATGAGTCTACTGAGGAATATTAAATGCACAAAATCACATCTATCCCAGGAGACAACCTGAGCTGAGGGTGGTTGGAGTGTGGATGATAGCAGGAGGGGTGTTGTGTGTGCCTGTCCTTGTCTTTGCTATGTATGTGTTTGTGGCTGCCTCTGCTGCAACAAGATGCTGTCCTGGGTCAGTCCTTGGTCTGGTGTGCATGGCTGAAGGAAGATATCTCACTCCAAGTGTTCTTGCTTCCTCTTGGAGGTCAGTAATATCATATGACTAGGAGGAAAGAACAGGCTGAAAGATGTGACCTGCTGATACTGAAATATCCACCCCTGCTTATGCCTTTCGTTAGGAAGTTCCCAGAGATTCCCTCAGCAGGATAAACTTGTTTCTAAGGCTTCATGTGATTCATTGATAAGATGCATCTTTGTGACTGGCACTGTTAACTGTTTGGGGCCTAACACAATTTCGTATTTAATGGCTTTAAGGGGATTTGTTCTTACAATCTTCCTTTGTCATGGGTCCAGAACTCCTGGGGATTATTTAATCTTCAGCTTTAAGAGTTTTACTAAGAAAAAATTCTCGTTTTGATAATGCCTTCTGATTTGGTAGATAAAAACATTCATAACTGTAGACTTTGATGTTGTGCTGCTTTGATTGGGATCACCGGTGACATTTCATTTCAGTAGCTGCACTCAGTGCTGATACCATGGAACAGGTTTTACCTGCTCATATCTGCTCCAAAGTCAACCAAATATCTACTAGGTAATCTTCACCGGAAGCCTAAAGAACAGCAACATTTTGTCTTTTGTGAGTGACTTCGTTTTATTCATCTGGATTTGTCTTGTCCTGTTTATGGTTCCTGAAGACTAAGAGTCCTGAGTCCTGCAGGTTGATAAGAGGACCTTATGTCTTATTTTGGCAAGTCAATAAATACTTTCTTCCTGGGGAGTAGATTTTGGTCAATAATAGATATTTTTTCCTGTTGCTCTTAAGTTGCTAACCAAATGAATTGATTCTGCTTGGAAGATCCTCAGATTTCATCTAGCTATTCCAGATCTCCTTCCACTGCTACCCTGCAAAGTCTTCTATATACTTAGATCTTCTCTTGGGTAGGGTCACAGCTTGATCAAATTTATTGCCTGTTCTCATACTTATTTCATGATGTTGTATGAAATAACTTAGAAGTGCCACTTTCCTGGGATGTGTCCACAGCAGGAAGGTGTTGGCAGAGATCCCACTTAGTGTTAGAGTGGGTAAGGAAAGGAGTTGGGTGTCTCTTGAGGTTCTGATGTGGAAAGAGGACAGCCAACCTGTTATAGTTCTGTGTTGAAATCCTGGTTCTGAATCTCAGATGTTGCTGGTAGATATAAATACAACTGCTTATTTAGAAATGATGGCAGAATACCAACTTTTTAATGCGCTTGGTCATATGAAAAGTGGCCTCAACTCTTTTAATCCCCATGTTCTTTTCCATTCTAAAAGTGGCATCTCCTTGTGCACCACCCTGATGTAGTGATTCAGGAGGAAAGCAACCAGCAGTGCTGTTTGCTGGGTCTAGTGTTCATTCAGTGCAGCTAGGCCAGACCTTTTTGACTTTGTGTGAGAGCAACCCAGAGCACAGTGTGAGGTTGGAAGACTACAGACTGCATCTTTTTATTGTGAAGCTGTTGTGGTTGCAGCTCTGACTGGGAAACTGCCAATCTTTGTGGGAAGGACACAAACAAATATAGGGAAGTAGGGAAAAAACCTCCTATTCCAGACTTGAATTTTATTTTTTCCCGGATGGTGATGCTTCCTCTGTGTGTAAGGTTTTAGAAGCAGTAGCAAGTCCTTCATGGTTGTCTGCAAACTAGGTCACAACGGTGGTCACTCTAAGGAGACTGAGGCACAGACTTGTGATTATGTACATGATTCCAGTTGGCATGAAGCTGGGCATTTATTTTTGTCTCTGGAATACGGTGTAGAAAATAGCTGTTTCTGCTTTGTGTGTGTATGTAGATATATTTATACATAAATCTTGTATTTTTCTGAGCAGTTACAGTGTGGGCTCTTTAACAAGTACTGGAGTTATTAATGCTGGTAATTGAAGCTTAGCATGCCAACTGGAAATTCAAATTTTTGCCTTTTTTGTATGCTGACTAAACTGCAATTTCTGTGTGTTTAATCTTCAAAAGGTTTTTTAAAAAAAGGGAAGAAGATATGCTTCATTTCAAGCTGGATATAGTAACATTATTTTTAGGTAGTCACTAGGTCACTGATTTGCAACTGTTATACACAACAGAGAAAGTTCTGTCTTTAACTCCATTCCATTAATTAAATGTGTGTGAACAATCCCTGTATGTATTTAAACACTTGGTGATCTATCAAGGTCCATATGGACTTGTCATTCTCCTCATGTGGAACTCACTGCAAGTTTTAAATTGTGAATATCTTATCTACTTATTAGAACTTCTGCCCAGCACTAGGCATAGCACTTATGAAGGAAATCTGTGTGAAAAAATATCACAAATGCTTTCTACTCCCATGTTCTTAGAACTTGCTTTGGGGAGAAACTCACTGTTGTTGTCCTTTTAGGACAGTGTGTGAAACTGGTACTATGTTGGATTTCATAAAAATAAATCTTTAAAAATAGAAGTGGTGATTTTTAAGATCAAAGGGTAAGCACCTTTATCAAACAAGATTAGCAGTTCTGTAGAAATGCTAGGGAGGGACTTATCCTCTGTCTATAATCCTTTAATGATAACCCGTGTTACAAAATCATCAGAAAAACCAAGAACTGCTCCTTTGTTTGCAGCATTTCAAAGCAGCTCTTTCTCCAGAATCCTCAGGAGCCACCAGAATCTGGCTTGATTTATAGACTGCACATTTTCCTTTCAAAAACATAAATAGTATGTCGAATTATTAGGCTCATAAGTGTAACCATGATCAGAGTTTCATCACATTTATGAGTTCAGAAACTCTCTTTACCTGGATTGCATGTGTACAGCCAGCTTGAATAATTGTCCAGTCCTGTTAAGTAAGATGATCTAGACTTTTCCAGGATGTCACAATTTCTATTTTAACCAATATGTAATTTCTAGAGTCATTGCATCTTTAAGAGCTGAGTGACTGGTAGGATTGGTAGTCCCTCAAGCTGAGTCTCTGATGCAGAAAAGCAACCCCAGTCAGGAGGACAATATGTTCACTGATGTCTGTGTTGGGACATTTGCTTTCCATGTAAAGTTTGGGAGATGCACTTTTGAAAGAAGAATATGTGTGTGTTCAGTGCACTATTTTCCAGAAAGCTTTTCTTGGTAATATTTTCTTATCTATTATTATTATCATATAGCAATAATATGAAGCTTTTCCTGCACAAACGCTCAGTGATCATTTCATCATTAAGAGTATGAGAGTTTTATTCAATATATTTATATCAACAACTCTTAAGTGCACGTGTGGTAAATATTATTCCCCTCTGTTTAAAAAAAAAGTTTATTCTGATAAAACATAGTTACATGTGTGTTGTATATTAATCCAGTGTCTTGCACACCAGAAGTGAGTTTCAGGGGCAACTACCTGCAGTGTTTATTTTACTTGGTTGTTTTAAAAAGTAGCTCCATAACTGTTTGTTAACTATTCTGTTTGGTTTTTCTGTTTGTGTTTTTTTCCAGACTGATCTTGATTATGTAAACGGTGTCGTTGCAAGCCTGGAAAAAGAGTAAGTTGTCGCTTCAATGGGGGATTTCTTAGCTTATTGGTGGGTTTGCTTTTTGATTTTCCTTAAACCAGGTTGAGATAAGTAAAAAACCAAAATATCCTGGAAGTAGGAGATGATGCCTTTTTGTTTCTTGGGCCTGTGGGCTTTTGAGTAAGAAGGTAGTAGATAACAAATTAAGAGGCAGTGATTCAATCAGTTAAATTGTAAAACAATAAGTGGGATTAAATTAGTTGGTGCAACATAAACAGATGGGATTGTTTTAACATGGATGGGAATCTGTGGCATCTGTGTTAGGGCCTCGTGTTCCATATGTTCAGAGAGAGCTATAGGAAAAGATCACTGGATTGTGCAAAAAGAAAGGCAAAATAAATGTTTAGTTAGATTCTGAGTGGTGAGAGTAGTGCTCTGAAGGAGATGTTAAGGAATCCAGTACTTTTTTATATATTTCTTTATATGCTACTTTGATTTTACATGCCTTGTTGGAGTCAGTCGTGGTAACCAGACACAGTAAGTGTAGCAGCAGAAAATGAGCAGGAGGTCTACAAAGCTCAGAATCTCTCAGGTGACTTCAGGATGTTTCTATTGACAGGTTTTCTACTGAGATCAATTCTGGCTTGGTGGAAGTGATAGCCCCTCCTGCCACTTACTATCCTGACTTGTCCAACTTGAAAGAGACGTTTGGAGACTCCAAAGAGAGAGTGAGGTTAGTTTATTTCCCAGATTTTTCCCATCTCCTCCCACACCCACACTTTTGTTGTTTCTGAAATGGCAAGTGGGATGTGGATTCTTGAAATGCTTTCTTCCAGTAATTCTTGCAAGTGTGGGGACGTTAGAAGGATCTGTGAATCCATTTGGTTCCTAGCTGTTCTGTGCATGAGCAGAGCCTGTGCTTGGTTGATTGCATTTAGTGTTAAATTTTGGGATAAAAACTGAGACTTGAAGTATTTTATTCCTGTATGTAGACTCTTTTGTTTGCTGTTTTTCTTCCTGAAATACAATGTAGAACCAAGTAGTTCCTGAGAAGTTACTGTTAAAATGCACATGTGTTTTTGGTGAAATGTCAGGTAGTTTGCACAAAATCAGATTCAAGTTAAGCCAGTTTTGTGTCTCTATTAAAGCACAAGGTGAAAGCTTTGTGCCTTTTTTTCAGACAGAGGATTTCCTGAGGGAACAGTGCCCAAAGCAGCTGTCCTAACATTTCACTAATATGCCTCATTCTTCATAGTGAGATTTACTCTACATTGCCAGTGTGTATTGAAATAACCTTTTTTTCATAAACCTTAAGCTTTTCATTTCATTTCAGATGGAGAACAAAACAAAACTTGGATTATTGTTTTCTTATGATGTATGCCCAGAAAAAGGGAGTTTATTACATCCAGGTAAACCTACCTTCTTTATTTTGAGACAAGTTTTCAAATTAGTCCACAGAACTGATGCTATTGGAAACATCAGAGAGACCTGTAGAGAACAGAGAGAACTTGTCCCATAATGGAAGGAGAGCACTGGGCATGGTGCTTGGGGTGTATGAGGAGGTAATTTGTGGAGGACACTGTCTCTGGAGTAGAAAGTAATTTCTCCTATGTGACTTATCTGAAGATGCTTAGTAAAAGAAGGGAAGGAATGCAAACAGCTTAACTACTGTTTTTATCTCCAAATGAATTATTGTTGTGCTGCCAGGAGAGAACACGCCAGCATAGTTTTGTGTGGAAATCAAGCTGAAGTCCATTTTTACTTTCTTTTGAAGGCAAATGCAGTGTCACTTTAATTTGACTGTTGTGTATAGGGAAGTTTTCTTTTTTAAAGAGGTTTCCAAGAACAGAGTTAAGAAATTCTTTAATTTAGCTCAGAATTGTTCCCACCATGTGTTGCTCCTTTGAAGTAGACACCTTACCTACAGATATTGCAGATTTAGTGAGTAGCTGCACTAATGATGTTTAGAATTTGTGACTGTCCTTCAGTATAAAGTCCCACAGATCTCATGCTGACTCCTCACTTTCTGAGAGCTGTGGGAATCTCAGCTCCCTTGGCAGCTCCACAGCCAATAACATGAGACAGTCTTGTTTGATAGCGAGAAGTTGCATGAATGTTAATGCCAGCACAAGGGGGAGGGCTTGAATGCACTGAGAGAAAGGGCAGGATTTGCAGGATCCTTAAGGTAATGACCTGCACTTATTGTGAATGAAAGGGATTGTGTAGCATCCCATCTTGGCAGTTCTGCTGCCTGGACTAGGTGGGAGGTTTGGACTATGCACCTGTGCTTTGTTGGACAGCTCAGGCCAGGAGAAATGAACTGCTCTGCTGTAGACAGTGTGTCCCTTAGCTTCTTGTCTCAGAGGAGAAACTCTCCAGTGCTGATAGGTTTGTAAGTAAGCAGAGTCACATTTGTGTGCAAATAATACAGATATTCTGCTTGTTCTACTGATGGTGTCCCTTGGGCTAACATCATCTCATGGATGAGTTTTCTCTGATGGGAGAAAGTGGAAGAGCAGTGCTCTAAGGTGATAAGTTGAGATGTGCTGCATCCAAAGGAGACAACAAAGATGGTGAAGGGCCTTGAGGGGAAGCCACAGGAGGAGTGGCTGAGGCACTTGGGCTGTTCAGCTGGAGAAGAGGAGACTGAGGACAGAGCTCATCACTGGATACAACTTCCTCACAAAAGGAAGTGCAGGGACAGCTCTGACCTCTTCTCTCTGGGGCCAGGGACAGGACCCAGGGAATGGGCTGAAGTTGTGTCAGGGGAGGGTTAGGCTGGAGATTAGCAACTGGTTCTTCCCCCAGAGGTGTTTGGGCACTGAACAGCTCCCAGGGCAGTGTCACAGCCCCAAGGCTGACAGAGCTCCAGAGGTGTTTGGCCAATGCTCTCAGCACAGTGTGATTGTCAGGGATGTTTGTGCAGGGTCAGGAGTTGGACTGGATGATCCTCAAGGGTCCCTTCCAACTCTGATCATTCTGTGACTCTGATTCTGTGGTTCTTACTACAGGAGGAGTCTGGATTAGTTCTCCACAGAGAGACTGAGCCCTACAATAGTTATTCCACCCGGTGGCATCTATGTTTTATATCAGTGCTAGCATTAAAAATATATGGCTATGGGTTGGCAATATATCTTAAATCAGTATTTCCTAGCTGTCCTCCTTTTCCTGTTGCTTTGGTGCTTTTTTTTTTTTAAATTTATGTTGATATCCCTGCTGCCTTCCTCTAGCTTGAAGATGACATCGTTGTCAAGCAGAATTATTTCAGCACAATAAAGAATTTTGCACTCCAGCTCGCTTCTGAAGATTGGATGATTCTGGAATTTTCTCAGCTGGGTTTCATTGGTAAGAAAATGTTCACTTTCGTAGTTTGAAAGAGCACATTTTTTTCCTCAGACTGTGAATTAATATTGATCTGACTTCAAAGTTATCTTCTTTGCACTGGAAATAGACCAAGAAGTAGAAATTCATTCCCTTTTTTTAGGAACCTTGTTTAACTCATGGTTGGGTTTTTTTGCCCCTCATTTGTTACATATACATTTGTCTGACTGAGGCATTCTCAAGCCATTGGTAAAGGGCATTTTTATAACCAAAAGTTAATTAATTTATAAAAATACAGTGGAACTGCAAGGCATGACTTGATTTAGCTGCTGTTAAAACAAAAATGTAATTAAAACACGACTGACTGGAGAAGCAAAACATGAAAACTAACTCCACCTAAAATAACATTGCTGGTGCTTATGCCAATATTTCCAAGAATCAGCAGGACTCAGTTTGTCTTTCTTGCAGAGCCTGTTCTATCTCCCCCTTTCTACTTCATCAAGGAGAAGTTATGACTGTTCCTTCTCATGTGTAGTTAGAGTAATTTGCAGTGAGCAAAGTGAGAGAAGTTAAAGCAGGATCTGGGGTTGTTGTGGATTGACTGCCAGGGTGCTGTGGAAATTGCTTTGTGGTTCTTTGCTCTTACACTAATACTTTTTTTTTATTGAGAGATACTAGACTTAAAAGAAAAGCAGTGAAAGAGACATTTTGAAGAGATTTTGTAAATCTAAAGGTTATTTCATGGCAGTGATGTGTCGTGATCTTTCTGAAAGAGAGAAGCTGGAGATGTGCAAGGAGGAATCAAAAGCTGAGTCAGACTTTGGAGATTCCTGTGGTCAACACAAATCATTCCAAAACGAAGCTTGTCAATTTAGTTCAGAACAGAAAGAAAATCCTACATGGTTAAACAGAAGTGCAGCCCTGAGTTCTGTCATTCTCTTGGAAATTCTTGTTGTGCTTTTTACTTTGAATCTGCTTTGCAGAGAAAGGCTTAATTTTGAGCTCAGTGTCCCATAATGGTCGTACTGAGAACTGAGAGTGTTGGCATTATGTGAGTAAGTACTGTGCTGTTTCCAGCTCAGCGTCAGGTGTGCTGCTGAGGCAATAGTTCTCTGACTTTCAGGGTCTCAGAGGTTCCTGGAGGAGAAAGGAAAACAGTCATTATCTCCTAAACATGCTGTGTTGGGGTACAGAATGTTACTTTGTCCATTCGATTGCCAGGCTAACCTGCAGAAACAATGGAGAGGAGGAAGGAAACAGGCAGAGCCAAGTCTGCTTACTTACCTGGCCACCACATAACTAATCCACTTGGTTGCCTTGGGCTCCCATCACTGTTGCTGAAATAATTCTAGGACTCTTTCTGTGGCCTCAAAGATGGGAGAAATAGAAAATGGAGCTGCCTAGCATAGAGAAAAAAGAGTTTAAATAATTTACTGAAGATTTTGCCCTGAACAGACTTGTCTCTTGGCTTAGGGAGCCCCTTGCAACATTCTGTTCATGTGTCAGCAGAGACTGGTTGTACACCAGCATCTGATCAGACTTTGTTTCTACTTTTGGACAGTTAAACACTAACCCCAGCTAAGCCCATGATTTGAGGTTTAGCTCCAGTCCCAGTTGCACTTTCAAGGTAAATTCTGTATGAAGTTCGTGGCCTATAGGAGTAATTGACATTTATTCTACATTTGCTGGGTTTAGTAGTAGAGTGTACTTGCTTAAAACTGCCATTTTGTAAGACTGACGTGTCAAAATGTGCATAAACCCAACTTGCAGTTTAGGACATGCACAGTTGTATTTCAGATCACTTATTCACTTAATATCCACATATTCCATGCCCCTTTCTGTTCTCAATGCTTCTGCAGAGGGCACAGAGTCTAAGCCAGAAAGGGTAGGTAGGTACTTCTTAATACTGAGATTTGGCTTGATCAAATGCACAACTGTTTGAAAGTATCTTGGTTTTCTATACTATCTATATACTTTTGGTCAGTGTGCTCTGAAAATAGCTGGAGTTAAATTTAGTTGTTAGCTCCTGCTGTTTGCATCCCTGTTCTTTGTCCCTTGTATCATATTCGTTTGCCTCCTTTTAATTAGATTATAGCAGGAGAATTTCAGATGCATTTAACTATGGCTACATATCTTAGTGTTGCTTTTCTACCTAGAAAATTAAATTAGGGTTTTTTGCTCCTTATGTTGCTTTTAAGTTTTGAGAGAAAATTAGTATTCATGGAAGCAACTAGAACTTGTGGTTTGGAGACACATTGGTGTGCTATAACCAGATACTGCATGGAAATTTTATGCATGTAATGTAGATTTGCCTCATCTCTGCTATCCCTTTATGGATTTTGATGCAGACTGATAGTATGGTAATTTGGTAATGCAGATTGCTATGGGCAAGAGCAAAAGTAGTTGTCTGTGTAACTGGGGATGAGTTTTATGCATCGATGTCCAAGACAGAATGTAGAGCACTGAATTCGTAGAATCACAGAGTGGTTTGGGTTGGAAGGGACCTGAAAAGTCACCTAATTCTGACCCCCCTGCCCTGGGCAGCAGGGACACCTTCCACTAGAGCAGGTTGCTCAGAGCTCCATCCAACCTGACCTTCCAGGGATGTGGCATCTGCAGCTTCTCCAGGCAACTATTGCCTGGATGCTACTGATTTAGAAATAATCTCTGAAAAAGAGAGGTGTGGCTGAATCACTGTAAGCTTTTGGAAACCTAGATCAGCTTGCAAGTTTGCTAGGTAAAAATGTTGTGGGTTTATTTATTTTTTTTTTGTCATAGTGTATTTCTGTACTGAAAATCTAATTTATGCAAGTGCTACATGAGGAAGTGGCAAATGTAGCTATTTAGGCTGACAGGAGGATTATAGAATTCTGTCACCTCTGCCACAGAGCAGACGTTGCTTCCTTTGGTTCTTTTTTAATACTGAAAGCTTAGTCTTAAGTGCTGTCAAGTATCTAATAAATAATGGGTGAGATGTGTGCTGTTTCCCTAAGAAGCTCTGTGGAAGGAGATGCATCTTCTGCTCTCCTGGATTCTGGTTTGCACTGTGGTCCCTGGGACACGACGTAGGAAACTCCTACTAGCTTTTTACAGGAAATATTGATTTCTCTTCCAGCTGCTGAAATGTTTTCCAGAGGAACTGCAATACTCTGCTCTGTAGCTGTAATGCCAACTGTCACAAACATTTAATGCAGTGGTCTGAAATCAGTTCTTTGCTTGTCTTACACAGTTCCTCTGAGTCTTACTGTGCCCTGATGTTTTAAGGCCTTTTGTTCTGATTATTTTAAGTTGTTCTGATTACAGTTTTGCTCAAGCTGTGCACAGAGTTGAAGTTTGGGGAAGAGTAGATCAAGTCAAACATTTGAGCTTTAAATAACTTCAAAGAGGTTCTGGTTTTAATGCCAGTAATTTGCATGTCATTAACAGGGAAAGCATTGAAAACATCAACCATAGAATATGTGCTAGCAGGTGAAAAATTATTGTTGGGGTAGACTCAATACCTTTAATGATGCTTATGTGGAAGAATGAAAATGAAGGATTTAGATATTTGCAGTTCAGAAAACTGTAGAAAACAAAGTGTTTCATTTCACGTGTGGCTTGTACTTGCCAACGAAGTACTGAGAGGGCCAGAATAGTTCACTAAGGGTGGCATTGAAATGGGCTGAAAAACAGAGAGAAGTCTTGGCAAGGCACAATAAACAGCATGAAGTGTTCCACAATTAATTTTTTTCAGTCCTGACTCTCACTTTTATCAATAGAGTTAAATAATATGGAGAAAGTCTTCTACATTTTGTAAATCTTTAGGGGCTTATGGAGCAAGATTTGACCTTTGAGTGTTAATTCTTTTGGATTTTGAAGTTTCTTTCCAATGGTAGGTGATCTGTACCAGAAACCTGAAATTTTGTCTGCTGAGTCCCCTGGATTTATGTCTGTTATCCTGTACTGTACCAAGTGCATGAACACAGAGCAAGATGAGACATCATTTCTTTAACATTGTCTTTGGTCTGAGCCAGTGCCTATTGACTGCAGATCTTAGTTCTCCTTGGCTTGATGATTGCATGTTGGGGATGGCCAGTGGGCACTCTGTAGGCTGGATTGGGATAACATCTCAGTGGCTCTGTGGTTCACAGCACTTTCCTTGCCTGCTGCTGCATGGGAGGCTGAAGGACCTTGGCTCTGAGCTATGTTCTTGGGCTGTGGCTATGCCCTAGGAAAGCCAGGCTGCTGCTGCTACTCCTGCTTAGGAGAGACTAGGCAAAGGATTGGCTGATCTGGGTGTAGAGGGGCTGGAGTATCAGATCTGTGGAGCAGGAGTTGTACTCCTCTGTCTTACATCACAAGGAGTAGCTGTGGACAGTTGGGTCCAGAGCTCTGAAGACCTGTTCTACCAGAGGCTTCACTGCAGAGACCTGTTTTGGAGCTGGTGCAGGAAGAGAGTTATGGTGGATAAAAATGGGACATGGATCCATGGCAGAACTGCTGTGCTGGTGGTGTCCTGAGACAGAAATGACAGGTGAGGGATGTGGGGTAACACACAAGGACAAAGGGCTGGGGCAGAGCTCTGCTGGGTGTGGAAGGTGGTGACAGCATTTAGGAAAGTGGAGCTTGGATGTCTGTCCTTGATTGCTGAAGGAAGACAAGGGCTTGTTTCAGGAGCAGAGTGTTGCCTGTTCATCTTGACTCCAGGTGCAGGTACAACCAGCTGATGCTTACTTGGCTTATTTCTGCCTACTTGCAGTTGGATGTATGAGGGTGGGTTTTGTTTGGTGAGTTTTGTTGGTTGGTTTGGTTTTGTGGTTTGTTTTTTCCCCTCCTTTTACCCCTGATATGTCCTGAGACATCATCACAGTCACTAGATTATTGCCAAGTCTGGGTTGGTTGACTACATGGTGCACAGTGCTGTGCCAGCCTAGAGGAAAGTGCCTCTGGGTCTACACAAGCTTGCTATGTGGGAGTAAATAATTTGCTGGTATCCTGTTTCTAATTTAGGTAAAATTAGGATAAATTAGGGAAAAGAGTAAATTCCTACTCTTACCTTCAGTCTTGTTCCCACCTTCTTTAATTATAGGTGAGGATCCTGTAACTTAACACTCAGTTTTAAGTGACATGGTCTGTGAGTGTCTTTTCACTGTAGATGACAACTAAAGAGTGTAATCCTTGTGCTGTCCAGAAGATGAGCTAGTCAAAGGAAAAAAAAAGTCAGTGTGGTTCCTTTGCTCTGTCCTTGGGTAGAAGAAAAGGATTCTAGAGCAGCATGACTGTGTCTGTACATCCTAGAAGAGGAGAAACTCTCTTCATTCTGCTTGCATTGAGGTTGGAGCAATAATGTAGAGATGTTTTTCTCTTCTGAGTCACATAGTATTGTGCATCTCTCTGACATGACATGGAAAGGTCTACTTCCCATGGCAGCAGATGTGACTGACAGACTGCCTCAACATGTGTCATCTAGAAATGAGAGTGTCAGTCCCAGAAACATCCCAAAAACATCTGATCAGTCCCATTTTTCAGCTGCTGTTTGATTAGGGTTCATCATATTTTTCTCTTCTCCTGCCCTATGCCATTGAAAACAGTAGGCAGAGATGAATCACCAGGAAAATTAGGAGCCTGTTTAGTTGGAAATGTGACAAGCTGAAAGCTGTTATTCTGCATGAATATTTTAAACAACATTGTGCAAATCATATGATTGTTTCCTACCCCTTTTAAAATATTTGCTTCCACAAATAATGTTAAACAATATGACAATATAGTGTGTAAATAGTAATAATATACTGATAAATATCATAACTTCTTGTTTCTTGTTTTTTAAAGCTTTGCAATTGTCCCTAGTCTAGTAGGATTTCTTCCTTGTTTAGTGGGAGCTGCAAATTTTAGTTCCAGAGTATTTTCAAGTGGAGATACTTATTAGAGGACCTTGTTGCAACAACCACTTCCAAGTGATATCAATGGGTTTGCTTTGTAAACAGCCAAATTAAAGGTTTCTGGAAGTGACAGCTTTGATTTAGCAATGTCAGGTCAGTTGATGTTTTACCATGTTTACTTTTCCACTTGTGTGAATGCTCTAATGTAGCATCAGTCCAACGGATGAAATAATTGGCACTTTTGTCAGATGCTTCCTCGTGTTTGTTGTGCTGCAACAAGATGTAGCCTTACTCAGACTCCTCCAAACTCAGCTCAGAATTCCATAATAAGTCTTCCTTCTTTGGCTGTATGCTTATCCAGTTTCATGCAAGTCATAATAGAAATGAGATTGCATCAGACCTGTTTTCTGCAGAGGGCAAGGCCCTTTAGGTGATCTCCTAAGTATGTGTCCCTTTTTTTGGAGAAAATAAAGGATCTTACTGTTTGAGGTCCAGGCATTCTCAAAGCAGATCTTGGTATGTAAAGGTCTGATACTTGGTAGTGTCAGAGCACACCCAGCTTTGAAGCTTTCCCCTGAAAACATGCATGTAAGCCTGACAGTCCATAGCTACTCTGAGGTGCTGTTTAATGTGCCAGGCTCAGGCACCTGTTTCTGTAGAGAAATTTTCCATCCTTGTTACAATAGGGATTTGAACTGTCAGCTCCTTGTGCTGCCTTGTGATAATCTTCTATGAATTACAGACTTAGGGGAGGCCCAAGTAGAAGCAGAAGTATCTGAATGTTTGGCTCTTAATCATAGTCCACATGCACATTCACAGTGGAAACATATGTGCCTAATCACTGAAGACTAGATAAGGTTTTACCTTTAGTGCATCTAGTAGTAAGTGTTGTTTCAGGGTGATAATTCAGGTATATCCTCTCTTCTGTTTATGTAAATGGGAACATCTTCCTTAATCACAGGATTAGTTGGGTTGGAAGGGACCACAATGGGTCATTGGTCCAACCTCCCTACTCCAGCAGGGCCACCCTAGAGCACATGGCTCAGGGTTGTGTCCAGATGGGTCTGGAATATCTTCAGTGAGGAGAATCCACAACCTCTCTGGGCAATCTGTTCAGTGCTCAGTGACTGCACAGGAAAGAAGTTCTTCCTTATATTCAGGTGAAACTTCCTGTGCATCAGTTTGTGCTGTTCCTTCTTGTTTTATTGGTTTCTACTACCTTAATGGCTAGGTGAGGTAGACTGTTTGCACCATTTCTTCATTTTCACTCAGCCACCAGCTCCAGTAGAGTGCTGCACTGCTGATAGCTTGTAAGCTTCATATAAAATGCTGTTCCCTATTTGCTTGTCATCCAGAGTAGCCTATATGGCTCCTTAGTGGCCTTTCCAAATAATTTTGTTCTCTTGTAGATGAGAACAAAATCCCATTTTCTGAGGAGCGTGAGAAGTGTTTTTGCCACCTCAGAGGGGAACCTGTTCTTAATGTTTATTCCAGCTGTTTTTCCTAAGAGTAGGAGAAAATATTAGACCCTCTACCACTTGCATAACTTATTTAGAAAGCCTCTGAAGGCCTCCTCACAAGTGGAAAAAAAAACCCCGAACATTTCTCATGCCTGAGTGCTGTGTGCTAGTGTGTTGTACAGGACTCCCAAGTGTGGAGAGACAGAAGATACTGGAGAAGATCTCCTGTTGGACTGATCCACTCATGCACACATGCCCCAGGAGCCCATCCCTGTTTAATCCAGCACCATCTGCAGAACTGAGTAACTTCAGCCAGTGTCTTCCTAAGAGATTTATTGTTATGTAAGGACTTTCTCCCTTTGCCTTCTCCCATGTAGCCTAGCAAAGCAGGGGCAGATTTCATCTGCAAACCTGGGGATGTTTTCTGAATCAGCCTTCAAATCTGGAACTGCCTTTGGGTTTTTAGCTGGCAAGTGGTCATAGAACCATTTTGGTTGGAAAAGACCTCTCAGATCATTAACCCAACACTGCCAAATCCACCACTAAACCATGGCCCTAAGTGCCACATCTGTGTGTCTTTTAAATACCTCCAGGGATGGTGACTCAAGCATTCTCCTCACGTTGATGGTACCTAGACTTTCTTCATCAACAGTAAATTTCCTTCTTCTGCAGAGACCTCCTTTGAGCCTCACAGGCTGCAGTGTGCCCAAGGATCCTGTAGCACAGTGCCACCCAGAAGTCCTGCTGGTGGCCTGTGTGCTTCAGAAAAAAATCTGCTTGCTCTGGGATGTCTCTTTTATTGTCTCTGGATATGTTCTAGTAGCTTCTTTCTTGTGCTTTGATTTCCTGCACAGGAGGATCTGAAGTTAGTGGTAGGTGTTCCAGCTCTAGTTTTTGTACCTGCAGAAGCTGAAATGTGTGACTGGGCAAGAGCTCCTTGTCTCAGATGCTTGGAGGTTACAGGTGACATGGAGAATATTAGACAAACCCATAACTCTTCTTTCTCTGTTTTTGCAAATTCACAACTTCTGTTCTCAAGGAGATTCTGTTGTAGTATACATTGAATATACATTGAATATTTTGATTTCACTGACATATGTTAAAAGGCCTTGTTCAAATAGTTGTTTTATTTAGTTGGAAGGTATGGAACTTTTAATAACATTGAGATTTTAAGTTGTTCCTTGCTAACATTTTGTGTCTTGGCACAAATTTATCATCTGTTCTCTCACTGATTTCAAAAGACAATGTTATCTTTAATCTAAAGTAACTCCAGTTATTCTTCATGTCATCACAGGTAAAATGTTCCAGTCTCCAGATATCACTCTTATTGTAGAGTTCATATTTATGTTTTATAAGGAGAAACCTATCGATTGGCTCCTGGACCATATCCTCTGGGTGAAAGTGTGTAACCCTGAGAAAGATGCTGTAAGTTTGGTTTTATTATAAAGCTTCTAAAATGTTCTCATGATGGTGAATGAGTTGGTTTTCATGAGCTGGAAGCACTGGCATAGTGCATTTCATGTTCTGGAAGAGTCTTTCTTCCTGCCAAGCTTTTTATCTCAAAAGCACAGTTCTCAGGGGCAGTTCTGTTACTGTTTCAGATTTGGGAAATGGGTGCAGTAGGACGAAAAGCAAAAGTCTAGTTAGTTTCTGTGTGCAGCAGTTCTAAAATAAACTCATTCATGTAACCCACACTGAGGCTCTGCAGAATGTCACTGCTTGGGTAGCAGTCTCAGAGAGGGTTCCAAACAGGGAATAAACTTTGGTCCCTGATCCCTCAAGCAGCACCTTTGCTGAAAGACTGAATAAACAGGTGCTGTGCAAGAACCTGGAACAGAATTATGTTTGCACAGCAGTCGTGATGGATTTCTGGAATGAAAACAAGAACGACTGGATGAATAGGGCTGTGCTCTTACCTTGTGTTGGTTTTCACTAAGGTGATTTATTTTCCCCTCCCCATTTCAGAAACATTGTGACCGACAGAAGTCTAACCTGCGGATCCGCTTCAGGCCATCCCTCTTCCAGCACGTTGGACTCCACTCCTCTCTGGCAGGGAAGATCCAGAAACTCACAGTTAGTAGCCAATACCTTCCTTCTTTTCCAGAGCAGCCTGATTAAATAAAATGCTTTGTACTGATGGAGAAAAGAGGCATTTTCTGGTTTTCTGGTGTTTTCCATCATGGTGTATATTGCTGCGTTTGGAATGAAATCTGATGTAAAGTGGTTGCTGTCAAGTATAAGAAATGCTATTTATGTGGATCTTATTGATGTGAGTTTTTCCCTAGGGAATATTTTTTCTCATTTTTTTTAACTTCAATGTTCATCTTATTAATCAGTACAAGACTTGATGCTCCCAAAATGAGTAATGCATTTCTTTTCCATTTATGTTTCTGTTTGAAGTGTAACTGCTTGGAAAAAGAACATAATAAACCAACTTATCTGACCAGCATGGTGTTTGTTTGTCTTTCAATTAGGATAAAGACTTCCTGAAACCATTACTGCATAAAATCCACGTGAATCCTCCTGCAGAGGTTTCGACATCTTTAAAAGTCTACCAGGGGCACACGCTAGAAAAAACCTACGTAGGGGAAGATTTTTTCTGGGCTGTCACACCAGTTGCTGGAGATTATATTCTCTTTAAATTTGACAAGCCAGTCAACGTAGAAAGGTTAGTAATTATTTGCCTTTGCTCTCAGATATGATGTTACTTGTGCCAAGGATGCCTGAAGATTGAATTTGGGGCTGTCATTACAACCTACAGTGAAATGATGTAGGACCTTTGGAGTTCAGCTGAAACTATGATCATTAGTGTCTTCCCTCTAATTTTTTTTGCTATGGTAAATTTTGCCTTGCTTTTAGAAGTATTTTTTTTCTTTTAATATGGTGCCTTTTTGATAAATGCAATTCAAACCCAGTGCTTCCCTGACACTTTCTAAGAGCAGAACAGAAGCCAGTTTAGTTCTGTTTGTGTTTGCTTGGTGTGCTTCTAATTACAGAGCAATTGTTCAGCATGGTATGTGGCACAGTATGTTGTGCCCTGTGGCCTTGGGCCCTTGGTTGTCCAGATCAGAAGTCTTGCTGGAGCATATCATGATGTTCCCAGACTTGAAAGCTGGAAACTCTGAAGGGTAATGGTTTTTAGATGTAGCTTTAGGGCTTGGAAAAAAGTCACTGTGGTAAGACTCCCAAGTTGACCTATTTAAAAAACATTAAAATTTAACTAAAAAAAAAAAA
>NW_008674056.1:0-5614 GCF_000695815.1 Acanthisitta chloris | reverse complement strand
CCAGCCTGGTCTGGAACACCTCCAGGGTTGGGTTTAATTCAATTAATGTGATAAGTCAAGCTAGGTCAGAATTGAAATTCAGCAGATCTTTGTATTGCAGAGACATTTGTTAATTACACACAGTTTTCCATTAGGGACCCCATCAGAGAAAGGCCTTAAAGTCAGAAACAGAAGTGTAAAATTGCAATCCAGCTATCAATGCACATTCTGTGAATTCAGAGGTAATTAACTGTGCATGTGTCAGATACTCCATAGGCAATTTGAAACATTTTTTTCAGAGAGAGAGGAAGGGGAGAAGTGGAAGGGAGCAGGCTGGTGAATGGTGTACAAATGGAACCTCATAGATACATATAAACCCCAAACAGCAAAGGGAACTGGAGAAAAGAAACACTCATACCTTCCATGAAATAGGGTAAAGATAAAATTCTGTGTGTGATTCCACACAGTCATTGCTGAGGAAATGCTAGAATTTAATGCAAGTCACTTAACTACAGTATTTGAGAGACTATCTCTACATGTGTTCCACTCTTCATATTTGATATATGGAAGACAGGCAGGCGACAGCTTTGTACGTGATCACAATTTCCCTTGAATAGCAAATATCTGACATGACATTTTCAAGTTTGCCAAATTTAAACAAAAAGATAATAGAGAAGATGATCACGCACATCATGTACTTTTTGTTAATTGACAGTATTAAGTAGAGTTAGATGGTCCCTAGTAGAGGTAGTCATAATTTTCTGGAGTGACTGGTTAAAAGTGTTGTATATTCCAACATTAGAGGAAGCAGAAAATATAAAACATGTTAATGTCTGAGGTCTTGATTATTGCAGGAAATATCGACGAGTTCAATGTATTTTGCTTCAGGTTTTGCCTCATGTGGTCTTGTGCTAGGTTCTCGTGAGCCAATGTATTTTGCTTCAGGTTTTGCCTCGTGGTCTTGTGCTAGGTTCTCGTGAGTGTTATAAATATCCTTCACCCCAATAATATTGTTGAGTTAGAAGGTAAACATCAAGTAAGATCCTTGATACTGCTTTTCAGTACATAAGTGTAACTGTTTTATACATTAATGGCAAGATTAGGTGTGATTTTATGAGATGTTGAGATGAATTCAGAGAAGTGTTATATGGAAGTCCTGGAATCTGACAATCATTGCCAGTGAAAGACTTAAGAAATTCAGTCACTAAATTTCTCTTTGTTGATCAAGCGATGATCTCATGATAACTTGGACTTAAGGAAGAGATTACACACAGGAAGCTCTATATCAAAAACCTTGCAAATGTGACTTCACCATTCACATATGAAACAGACTGAGGCTAGAAATAATGAAAAACCATGTAATCATAGAATCAACCAAGTTGGAAAAGACCTCCAAGATCATCAAGTCCAACCCTACTGTGGTTACTAGACCATGGCACTAAGTGCCACATCCAGTCTCAGCTTGAAAACCTCCAGGGATGGGGAATCCACCACCTCCCTGGGCAGCACATTCCAATGCCTGAGCACTCTCTCCATAAAAAATCTCTTCCTAATCTCCAACCTAACCCTCCCCTGGCAGAGCTTGAGTCTGTGCCCTCTTGTCCTGCTGCTGTTGCCTGGGAGCAGAGACCAACCCCCACCTGACTCCAACCTCCTGTCAGGGAGTTGCAGAGGGTGAGAAGGTCTCCCCTGAGCCTCCTCTTCTCCAGGCTGAACACCCCCAGCTCCCTCAGCCTCTCCTCATGCCACTTGTGCTCCAGTCCCTTCACCAGCCTCGTTGCTCTTCTCTGGACCTGCTCCAGCCCCTCAATGTCCCTCCTGAGCTGAGGGGCCCAGAACTAGGGGCCCTGGTCCTGCTGACCACGCTGTCCCTGATCCAGCCCAGGATGCTGTTGGCCTAACGTATTCTACTACACTAGGGCTGCTTCTTTATTAGTGGTGTCCATGCTAACATCTGGAGATTTTGTGTGGGAGGAAAACCCACTGATTCCAGTCTCCCACATATGCAATTATTAGATTTTGAGGATATTAATAACCTTCCTGAGTATAAATTATCACTGTCAAGAACAGCCAGAACTGTCTCTAATCCTTTCCGACACCTGATTTGTTTGTCTTGCCGTTTCCATAGCTCTTCAGCTGAAGATGCAACTCTTGGAAACATAGAGCATTTAATCAGTAATAGACATTTGCTAAAATGAAATTGGAGTGGTTGGTAGTACTGTGGGATTTATAGCCAATAACAACAGGCAAGTTTTCAGACAGATTTATCGATGTGTTATAATGATGTGAAGTGGAGAAACCACAGCGGGAGCGCAGGGACTTGCTTCTTGTGTTTACTTAATGCAGTCTCCTAAGGAAAATACCACAGCTCTGAATTTGGATGGTTTTATTGACATGGCTTCTACCTGAATGAGGTCTGAATTGCAGCCACCAAACTGATTTGTTTTGTCAGATTTTGAAGCTCCAGTCGTCTTTATCAAATAAAAAACAATGTGGTGAGGCACTGGCAATCTTACTGCTCTGTTCAGCCTTTGCTGCTGTGACGAGATGGAAAAAAACCAATATCCAAGGAGGTGGCCAGTTTGTCTTGTTCACATTTAGAAACCTGGCACATACAGCCAATACAAGATACGTTCATGGTGTATTTTGTGAATCCTACATGGTAGTGGAAAAAAAATAGTTGTTTGTCATCATTACATGTCCACCCTACCTGTGGCAGAGCTGTCATCAGGAGTGATTGCCCCAGTGCAACAGAAACTGCTGCAGGAGTGCCAAAGTCATTTCAGTAGCTAGAACAGAAGAGTAACTTTGCTCAGGCAGTTTAATGACTGATTTAGGCAAGCTAGCATTAAGAGTAGAGCAGCAAAGATTTTCCTCCTAGGATTTTTTTTCCTTTGAGCTGTTTGCTTTATAGTAATAATTGTGCAGATGCCAATTCTAATCTAAATATATTATGGATTTCTTTCAGAATACAATTTAACAAAAGCAGTTGCAGACATTTTTAAGCTCATTTAAAAATGTATTCCTAATTAAAAAATAGTGGCTTGAATCAGATTCAAACAGGCTCTCACAGGTTTGTTTTTTGGTCTTGAAAGAGAAACAATTGGGATGATCAGTGTGGTTTCTGAGATATTAAAGCACACAGTGCCACGTTTCTGCAGGTGAATTCTAATAGCTCTTTCATAAGTAGACCCATTTTATCATGGAAATCTTATTCAATTTGCAGTTGTAAAGTGCAGTGGACACAGTTTCAAACCTGAAAAGAGACTTGGACCTTGAAATATGTTCTTTTAATGGCATAGAATATTTAGTAAGTCTGTGGAAGTAATGAGAATATTAGTGTGGAATAAAGCTGTGCTTAGGTCTCAGGTTCATGGATTTTATGGAAGAATAACCTCAGCCTAGATCTTGAGAGATTTCCTTACCTATGCTGCATTATTTCCAAGCAGACATGTTCTTAGCTACTGATTTGCAATGCAGATGAGAGAGTTCTCCAGCAGCAAGATTTCAGTCTTCTGCCAACAGCTTCAATTTTCATTTAAGGCAATGTTTAAGAAGTATTCAGAAGATAATACAGCAGAACTCATTAAGAGAAGGCAGCTGTGTAATACACAGGGTGTACTAATTATTACTACTTACTACAAAGAAAAGTAAATGAGGAAAAATATGTGTCCTCAGAAATGTCTTAAATCAACTGAAGTAGGACTCAGACTATGTGGGGAAGATTACAGCGACAGAGAAATAAGATAGGCTTGAAAGAAATGGTAGAATCTAGTAGAAAGGATTTTGCATATCATGTTATTATGAAAATTAAAGCTATTTTTAGGAAAATAAATCATGTTGGCTTTAGCTGTAAGGGGAAGGTGTGGTGCTTGCATTTATAGAAAACTAATGGTTAAGTCTGAAATGGAATGCAATCTCACACACTAAGCATGTGTAATGCCATTTATACAGAATATACGTTTAGAGCACAACTCACTTTTTAAGTAGAGAAGAAAAAAGAAGCTGTAAATAATGAATCTGTCCCCAAAAAGCAAAGATTCTTTCTCCAAAAATAATCTTTCATGTTCTCTTAAGATCTGCTCCTTCTGATCACAGAGTGTGGACACTGAAAGCTCTCAGACTGTTTCAGCTAAACTACTAAGGGGATGGATTTGCTTAACTTATAATGCAAATGTATTAAAACAAAACACTTTTCTAGTGTCCACTGGAACTTTCTTTGCTTAACTTATAATGCAAATGTATTAATATGTATTTACTGTTAAAAAAACCCTCTCTATATAAAGCATTAAAGGGTAGTTCAGGTTGGAAGGGATCCCTGGGTCTCAAGCCTCCTGCTCAAAGCCAGGACAGCTACAGGGTTGGACTAGTTTGCTCATACCCAGTTGATTCTTGAATAGCTCCCAGGACACCAAGGCTGCAGTTTCAACTGATGTCTGTTCTTTCTTCTCTTCATTCCTTATGAAGATTGACATTGGAATGTGCTGCCCAGGGAGGTGGTGGATTCACCATCCCTGGAGGTTTTCAAGCTGAAACTGGATGTGGCACTTAGTGCCATGGGCTAGTGACCACAGTAGGTTTGGACTTGATGATCTTGGAGGTCTTTTCCAACCTGGTTGATTCTATGATTCTAAGATATCCTCCTGTAGAAACTGCCCCTGCCATCCCTCAACTCCACCAAGTCATTTGTTCTGAGCAAGTCCAGCTCTCTCACTTTCTCCTCACGGGGTAAGTGACTTCAACCTTGACCATCTCAGTGTCCCTTCACTGGACTTGTTTCCATTTATTTTTGTCTATTTTGTGTTGAGATCGAAAATAATGTGTTGCTCTGGCTAACTCAAAACTAACAAATGTGCTTTTGTGCAAAAGTTCTCTTATAACTACATTTTGATAGATTTTGGGGACACAATACCTCTCACTAAAGCCCTGAGCCCTCCTGGAGGCAAGAGCAGACTTGGCAGTTTGCCTCTTCTCATCAGATTTCATGGGAGATCTCAGAACAGAATATAAAAAGAGACCACACAGAAGAGACCTTACCCTTCCCTCCTCTGGAAATTTGACCATGTGGTATACTTTTTCTTTTTCCTTTGGGTAATTGTTCTTTAGCTGTTACTTGGATCACAATTTTGACTTAGTCAAGACTGCAGCAGCACATCCTTCTGTGACCCAATCAGCTACTGTGGTTTGCTCTGTGAAAGCTTAAAAGTTACAGAGTTTCAAGGTAATTTCTTTAGATGTGACTGCAGCCCCTTTTTCCCTCTCTTCTTTATGGCAAGTTGTTGACTCATAGAAGAGGAAGCTTGGTGGTCCAGTCCTAAAGCTTAAAGCCTGCCAATTGTATGCTATGACAAAAGAAAGTAAAATGATATGTTTATTACCATAGCAATGATAAAACTCTTCCTCCAACTGCACTGAAAAACATCATTTCTCTGTCCTCTCCTCCTAAACTGTAAAGAAATTAGTTCTAAAGCATGAGCTCTGGGATATTCTACACTGAACTGTGAAAAGCACATTTGTTTATGAAACTGAGACCTTCAACCTCAAGAAATCTTCATATTCATGGGAGGATATCACAAAACGCTTTTCTAGTGTCCACTGGAACTTTCTCCAAATTGAATTTAATTAGCAATATTTT
>NW_008674055.1:590-8137 GCF_000695815.1 Acanthisitta chloris | reverse complement strand
AGTGTGGTGCCCTTCAGCCATGTAATGAAGCAGGCTGACAAAAATGCATTTTGTCGTTTAAAAACATTCCATTTGTGTGTTTCCCACTGCCCTTCCTAAG
Organism: Acanthisitta chloris; assembly: GCF_000695815.1. Lineage (NCBI taxonomy): Eukaryota > Metazoa > Chordata > Aves > Passeriformes > Acanthisittidae > Acanthisitta > Acanthisitta chloris. The sequence continues at coordinate 8,037 of NW_008674055.1, read as the reverse complement.
CTCGTGCTATTCTTTTTTTTCAAAAATTGCCATGCAACTGTTCTTAGTGTGGTGCCCTTCAGCCATGGAATGGAGCAGGCTGACAAAAATGCATTTTAAAATGGTGAATGAAGCTTTGAACTGTGAAGGCACATTGTGTCTTGCAGCTTTTGTGTTTTATCTGTATATTTCTAAATGCACCTAGTCTATTTTTATTACTGTTTTATTAAAACACTTAAGTTACTCTGCTTTTTTTTTTTTTGTTTTCTTTAAGCCTGTGAAGCCTGTTATCAAATAGCAATGTTGTCAAATTTCTTGCTGCCTTACCCTTCATTTTATTATTTTTTTTCTTTTTTTTTCCCTTTTTTTTTATGTCTGGCCTACATTTTTATTTTGCAAATAAAAATGTTTTGACTCATATTCTGATTTAGTCAACAAATTATAACTTGTTCTCATCTTCACTTCTACTTAGGCATCCACTACAACATTTAATGGATTTGCTCAGGTAAGAAATAAACAGGTTTCAAGGTGATTTTTTCTGGGTTATTAGGAAGGGATTAGTGGCTATACAAATTCAGAAAATCTGCTCTACAGGCAAGCTGCACAGCAGTATACTGTCTCAAATCCAGACCTTGTCTGTTCTCAGAAATTCTTCTTAGATGTTACTAGAATGATTCTAATACTCTTGGTACTCTTAGCCTGACTGAATTTATTAGCAAAAAATCTGACTACCTTAAAGGTGTGGGACTGACTTTTCCCAGGGTTAGTTTGGCTTTTCCATTGTGCTCTTTTGCAGATTTTTCTCACAATCACCAAATTCTGTGAAGCGTGTTTTCCTCAGTTTCACGTAGTATCAGTGACTCTGCATGTATATAGATAATGAGCTGGGTGGTTTTGCTCCATCTTTATTTTCAGTTAAGATATATTTTAATCTCAAACCTAAATTATTTGTTTGCTGCTGTGCTGATGGTAAGAATGTGTTAGGCATTACAGAGATACAGCACATGAAGACACTATGTTTATGTTTTCAAATTCCATGGCAGTGTCAAGATCCCAAATTTCCGGTGGATAACATGGGGTTCCATCATTTTCCAGCATCCTTTTAGACACTGGCTCATTCACAGCACTCCCTGTAGACCATATTTTAAAAGCACCCCAATAATCTCAGCTTATTAAAGGATGGAAATTAGTCTTCCAAAGCTTAACCATTCTGCTTCAGGGCATTTAATTTAGTAAAAGATCTGAAAGGAAGGGGCAAAGCACAAGGCTACCACCTCTAATAATTAAGACAGAATGTTTGCCTGGAGGAAATAAATATTTGCTGTCCTCACTGCAGTAGGACAGTAATTTGGCTGAGCAATACTTTGCAAATTAATTGATTCTGAATGAGTAAGATGTTGGAAAACACCTCCATTTTTCTACTTTCTTAATGCAAGTAAATTTCTTATCTGTACTTACTATAGTTCTAATTAAAATAAAAGCCCAGGATCAAGAGGATGTGAAAGTAGCTTAGAGCTTGTGTGGTCCCCAGGTACAGCCACGTGTAGTCTGCAAAAAGGACTCTGAGTTTCACAACTTAGAAATGCATTGTTCCTGAACAAAGTCCTTGCAAATCATATGTATTTAATGAAGGGGTTTTTGCTGCCTTTATTAAGGTGAAAACTCTTGATTTAGAAGCATAGAATATATGATTGAAAAAGGAATGTCTTTAATATTAATAGTACTTAATAATTATTTTAAAAGCTTATTTAGATTATCTATGTGTCATCTTATTCTGTGTGAATGTACTTGTGGCTTTATCTGATTAAACCATTAAAATATTAGGTCTTTGATAGACACCTGCAAATATCCTGTCTCAAATATTTTTGCATTGTTGTTTTTCATTTCTGTGTCTAGGATATCTCTGCATTTACAGTGCAATCAGATGAGAATGTGACGGAGCCTTTGGTAAGTTGTGGCTTTTGGTTCCTTTTGAAACGCCATATTAAAATGGCACAATTTTTCCTTTGTGCCAAGATATTTTTTTGTGTGTGTTTTCCATCCTTTAAATAACAAAACCTTATGTGGTTCTTCCACCTGGAAAGGCTGGGGGTGATATCATTGTGTTTGTAAATCCATACTCACTGAACCAAAGTTTCACAAGGATAGCACAGAGCAGAAGAAAATAAAACCAGGGTAAGATACGTTTACTTTCCAAAGGTGTAGTCAAACAGTTTGTTCATTTCCTGTATTTAAGAAATGACTCAAATGAATACTATGGTCCAGTGTACAGCAAGGAGATGCTAGTACATGATGCTGTTTAGATATGTCCAGTATTGCTATAGTTCTATCCCCTCTCCAGGTATCAATAGGGGACACAGTCTACTTCTAAGGAGTGGAGAATCTCTTTGTAATTGATCCTACCTGGGCAGTTTCTTAGCTTCTCTTACAGTCTTTGCTTAGCCTGGAGTAAAGATGTGAACAGCAGCATTGCTGGGTGAGTGCTATAGCAACTTCATAGCAGCAGAGTGATATTCAGTGGTATTTAATGCAGCTTTTGTATAATGCCCCTGGTGGTGTTTGTGTTCATAATGGTTGCTGAATATAGAGAGAGTATTTTCATATGTAGCTGAAATGTGGTAACTAGTCTGAAGTCTCCTTGTCAGCAAGTGACTTGAAGCACATCAATGCAATCTGCTTTGTAACATTACCTGTGATTTTAAGCCTGAAAGAATCTTGCAGCATTAAACCTCAGCAAACTCATTAGTCATCTTACCTGGGATAAATCTGCTTTGTGTTTCTAACTTCAGTCCTATTTCTTCTTTGTGAAATTCACTAGAGCTGTCATTAATACAGTGCATGGAGAGATATTTACACAGCTTGGTATAATATAATGAATGTTTCTTTATACTATACCAAATCCTGAAAGTCTTGCTCAGGCAGACTTCTCAGTACATCATTAAAAATCAGTCTACTATAGGAATGTATGAGTGAAGAACTGAGAGACTATGGGATTTTTTTTCCTGAAAAATATCAGGAGGAGGAGATTTTAGTATCTTAAAGAATTCCATGGAAGCTATCTCTTCATCATAGGAGACATCCCATTCTAGCCAACAGCCTGTTTTCAACTGCAAAGCAATTGCTTTTAGTCTTCATATTATGCTGAACAGTTTGTTCATGGCAAATAATCTGTTGGCATCATTTTATCTGGTTGAGTCAGCCATCTTTATAAATGGAATATGCTGGGCACAGCTTGGAGCTCTTGCCTTGTATGTGTGCATATTTGCAGAGTGTTGTCTCCATTGGAAATCACACTTTTGCCACAAGATGAATGTGTTGCAAAACTGCTGATGTTTTCTAGATCCTCTTGCTAAAAAACAAGCTGAGGTCAGAATTCAAAAGGGTGGAAATCCCAACAGTGTGTTGATAAATTATTGCCTTGTAGGTGATTGAGAGCTCAAGAGAGAATGCATTTTAATAAGAAACCAGAGATGATTTTCACATTGCCAGAATTCAAGCAGTCAGTGTTTGCCCTTGTGCATTTAAAAACTGTTTGAGTCTCTGCTACTCACTTCTTACCTTCACTGGAGAAGGGATTATCCTGTCTGAGAATAGACAGAACTAGGAAATAGGAGGTAATTTTAAAAACTCATGTTTGAAGGCGAGGGTTGGTACACATGGATTGCCATAAATTCCTGGAGCACTTTTGAGCAAACTGAGTGCCTTCCCCCCACTTCCATTGTCCCTTACTGAAACTCAGGAAGCTCATTTTATATGTAGAACATATGTCCTTTGGATGCTGTCCTTTACCAGGGAGCAAAGCCTGGCAAGATTGAGCCTGAAGCAGCACTGTGCCAGGCACAGTTCCCTTTCCCCTCTTCCCTCCCCACTGTCATGTGCTCCTCAACAATTTTTCCAATATCTACTTAATAACAAAAGACTGAGGCTGAAGAAGCTCCACCCGGGGAACCTAAGGTCGAGGAAACCCCTGCTGATGTTGCGGAAAAGGAGGCCATCCCTGCTGAGCCTGCCGAGCCAGCAGAGCAAGCTGTGGTGAGTGACCCCATGCCACCTCCTGGGCCTCATCTGAGCCACTGTTTGTCATGGTGAATGTGCCTGTTGCATTTCGGCCATCCTTTGCATCATCCCCCTCCATGGCTGGTTTCCCCAGCACCTGGCTGTGTCACAGCATGCCTTTCCAGCACATGTCCTCCTTTCAGCCCTAAAATGGCATTTCTCTAATGTTTGGCATTTTAGACTGAAGTTCAGCTGAGTGATTGTGGATTTGCAGGTTGGTTGGTTCCAGATAAACTTCAGAAGGGGAAAGAATTGATGCCATTTTTAAATTACCTTATTATCAGTTTTCTCATTTCACTTCAAGCTGAGCTGTAAGCACTAAGCCAATGTATATCTCATATGGTCCTTATTAGAGCATGAAAATATCTGAAAAAAAGTGATTGTAATATAAATGACTACAAGGCTCATAGTTTTAGAAGCCAGTTGTAAGCTGAAGAGGAAACTCCCGATACCAGATTTTTTACATGTCGGCATTCAGGAAGTGATGGGAGGAGAAGAAATGACAGCTCTGCTCACTACAAATTAAGAGGTGGCCTGAAGCAGCAGGCATGGGTTTTTGCGGCTGACTAGCATTGCTTTTTTATACAGGTATCTCAGTGAATATCCTTTTTATCCAACTGAAGTTCCTCTTCTACATACTGCTGGCAGAAGGCCTTGGTGGTGGCTAAGAAATCGTGGAGGAAAAATGCATCTGGTTTTGTAGTCTGACCACTTTCATGCTTTCTTCAAGACAATAACATGTTCAAAGGCTCTAATGAGTGCTTTTTGCAAAGAATATGCAGATCACCACTGAAAAACTGGATGGGAAAAGGGGTTATTTTGTGGGTCAATTCCTCTGCTACAGAAGCTGGTGGAAGATGTATAGCTGTGCTTTTTTGACCATCAAGCACAGTTTGGTGCCATAAGTGTTCTCAAAAGAATAAGATTTAAGCTTGCTGAGCTGCACTTGGCCTTGGGAAAGTCCCTGTGTGTCTTCAGCTGCTAAACAGGGTTGATGGTATCCAGTTCACCATAAAATTAGGTGGTTTTCATTAAGCATTTGTTACACTGCCACATGAAACGCAATATTAAGCTAATGTAGGTGTAAATTAGCTGAAGAAAGTAGAAGTAGCTATGGATGCAGCTATAGATGTGGCAGCAGAGAGTACGGATAGATATGCACTTATCAGATACGAAGCTACAGTAGCATCTCATGGAGCATCCCTGGAGCTAATTTTTATTAACTGCAATGACTTGAACACTACAAGCCTGATGGTGACATCTATTGATATCTCCAAGTTGTGCAGTGTCATTAACTTAGAGGGATAGCATTAGGCCCACTGGCTCTACCTGCTAAGGACAGGCTGCTATCTGCTGGGAGTGTTAGACCTGCACAAAAGCCACAGGTGATACTGAGGAAAATGTTCTCAGCAGAAAGAATGAAGGACTAGCATTGGTGTGCAAGGCTCTGGAGTGCAAATGTAGTTTGTTAAATACCTTCTTAAAGGTGAATTGATGAGTTTGTCTGGGTGGTTCCAGCTGTCTGTAGCACAGGATTAAAAAATGGTATCCAGCACAAATTATGTAGAGGCAGGTAGAACTTTAGCTGTAGTACCTGCCTAATTCGTTCTTCCCTTGTTCCCATCTTTCTAAGAGAGGAAAAATAATTTACTGTAGAAGGAAAGATGGGCAGTGCTAGGTGGACTGTTCTGCAAGACTGTGGGGGAAAGGGCAGATTCTATCTGTCTCTGTCCAACCCTACCCATTCTCTGTCGACTCCTAGCAGCAGGGTTTAATTCTGATTACCATTGCATGAACTTTGAATATTTGTTTCTTGTTTTTAATTCACTTGGTTCCATGATCCTCACTGGAGCAAATTACTTCAGGATCATCCCCTTCTAGTAGCATAACTGAACAAAGAAAGCTTCATGTCTCCCACTGTGTGTTTTCAGTTGATATAAGTCACAGTGATAATTTGTCATCTCTATAGTAAGGCAAATAAAGAAGTTACCTGTCTGAGGCACACTGTTTTGTCAAACTGTGGTGCAGAATGCTTCATGTAAATTTGGTAGTTTAGAGTAAAGAAAGAGAAAGGGAAGGTGAAGAGAGGAGGGATGAGAAATCACGCGTTGATTTGGAGCTCTTATCTTCCCATGAGTGAACAGCAGGGAATAATGTGTGGAAGAACTGATGTTAGTGAAGCTGAAAAGATGGTATTATTTTTATTATCTGTAAGGATTTAAGGAAGAAAAAATTTAGTAGAAGAGGTTCACTATTTTTCTAAACAGACAGCAGCTCCTTTTTATCTTGCACTAAGACAAAGCAATGGTCTGAAGCCTGTTGCCTGTCTTAAGCAGTACTTAAACAGTCTGTGGCTGTAGCACCATGCATTCGCTCGTTGGCTGGCATGACCTTTTCAGAGGATCATTTTGCTGCTGAGGAGTTCTGTGTCTGTGGTCTGTTGTCAGTTGCTCTGGCTGAGTAGCAGGACTGCAGAGCTGTTGGGAGAGAGGCAGAAAGAAACACAGTGCAAGAGGCAGGCAAGTTAAGAGCAATCCAGAAGGAAGACCATAGGCATTAAATAGAAGTTAAACAGTTTGAATTATTTTTGTGCTTGTTTTCTTGTTGCTTATTGAAAATGAAGTTGTCCTTGCTAATTTGGGAAAATGAGCTAAAAGTGTTGATTTTAAAAGTGCCCAAAATGGAGTAATTCTGCATTTGGCTCTAAGAGGTTTTTATTTCAGGAAGGGCTTTCCAGGACTTGCATAGAAGAGTGTTGAAGATTAGGATTAATGGCAAATATGATCAAAGCTAAGGGAAAGTACGTTGAGTTGCAAAAAATGAGAACATGTCATTTCTCTGCAGCAGGTCTGCATTCGTTTGCTTTATGAGTGACAGTTTACTTTAAAGTGAAGTTGTAAAATATTAATAGATACTTTCTTATTGGGAATCTTTTATTGAGTTTAGTTGCTTCCAGTTTGGAGTGACAGCCAGTACTCAGTCTAATTTTTCTGTCGCATCCCATTATTCCAGAAAATTTTTTACATATATTCTTCATTGTGGGAGCTTCACAGTAAATATTCTGGTAGGGTGTTCATTTAAATTATGGAGAGAATGGAGAGAATGATCCAGGGAATAGGGTACTACTAGCCTCTCAGGGCATTTTGGGTCCAGTTCCTTGCTGTTTCATAGTCTGCCTGATCAGGATTGCCAAAACTTCGTTAGAAGAGCTCGTCAGAATTGCTGCCTGGGATCTCAATACATATTTTTATCTTGGTCCTTGCATGGAATTCTGCACACAGAAACAGTAGTTCTTCTGTTTCCATAGCATCCCAAAAGGCAACTGCAACATCCACAGGATACGGTCTAAAGGAGATTATGCACTAACCACTGATTTCTTTTTTTTTCAAATAATACTACCCCTCGCATGACC
>NW_008674055.1:0-547 GCF_000695815.1 Acanthisitta chloris | reverse complement strand
TGTTATTTCCCTTTCTTCTTCTCCTTCATGTGAGATGTAGCACTTAGAGTTGAGAGCACTGCTCAGAGATCAGCTTTTTGCCTGCATTATGTTCATTAGTTTGGAAAGAGCCTGTCAGTGCCTTGGGTCTGATGCCTGCCTGGACTCTGATGTTCTGCCATGAAATCAGTCAGATATCCACCTGAATACTGGGGTTTTCAAAGCTGTGTCTAAGCATACATGAAACTACCACCTGATAATCTCTTTGCAGACACTGAGCAAATACAGCAGAGGCCAGGAAACAGCCTGCAACTTGGAGAGTATCTAATTGTGGTTGAATCCCACTGCAGGTACAATTCCTAGTGCCCAAATGGTGGAGCATGTCATTTGGGAAAGTTTTTCAATGGTTAGATACAGAAGAGTAGTCAACTGTGTCCAGATTCTAAGAGTGAAGCTAAATGCAGGTGCAAAACTGGAGCATAAGGCCATTAAAAATGTATGGCTGTCATATACAGGAGAGAACTGGTGTAGAATAGCATCCTTCTGTTGAAGTCTGCAGAAGCAAATT
>NW_008674054.1:26290-46019 GCF_000695815.1 Acanthisitta chloris | reverse complement strand
CACCTGTCTCTCAAACCGAGACACATATCTAATTACTGTAGGCCTCATTCCTACAGATGCAAGTCTGACTTCCTGCATGTGCACACATCGGTTTTGGTGGATGGTAGGCCTCTACCCTCTGGTACAAGAAATCTGCACCCTACCAGGCGGAACATCTCCTCGGGAAGACAACAACCAACCAACACCTACATCTTGGGCTTTGCAACCCTCTGGGGAGGAGTTCATAGAAATCGTAGAATCACAGAATAGTTTGGGTTGGAAAGGACTTTATAGATCATCTAGTTCCAACCCTCTAGGTTTATCTGCTTAATTGGATTTCAGTCACCTCTTGAATGGAAGCAGACTGAAATTCTTGTTCTTTTTACCTTTCTTGCCCCCCCCTTTTTTTTTCACTTGCCAAACTCTCCTGATTTTTGGATTCTCTCTGTGTACAATGAGGGTGGTTGTGTGAGCTGCTCAGAGAACAATTATCCTTGCTGAGACCCGAGGAGATTTTACAATGGCTGCAGATAGCACGAGGAAGACTATGTAACTAAGCATTGAAATCTAAGCACAGAGTGCATTGAATTTCCCTGGTGAATATAGAATTTGGGATTGCTATCTTGCACTTTTGCTGAATATCTGTGGACTCATTTTGAGGTTAACTGATGCATCTGCCAGGAAAACAGAGAATTTATGGCTATTCATAGAGCCCACCAAGCAATGGAAGGAATAGTATCAAGTAGTCTTTTTGCTAAATTCTGCTTGCTGTGGGGGTATGTGTAATTATCTTTTCTGATATATTGCATATTAATTGTATTTCTTTTTATTGTGCTGTGCAATGTTATGTTCCTGTTCCATTTATTGGCATCTTGTAGATAGATGGCAATTTAAGATAAATTTGTTATTCATTCCAGAGGAAGGCTGCAGTCTTCCCTGAGTATTTGGATCCGAGTAAATAAACTTCAATTACAGCTCCTGTAGTGATGGGCTCTTTCCTACTTTCAGACCTGGCATACAGCAGGAACACTCACACCAGGGCCATGCCTACTCCTGTGTATTCTCAGGCCCCGAAATCAAAGTCTGCTGAAATCTGGGGGTTTGGGGAGAGGGAGAAATATTTTCTATAAACTAAGAGAGTTTTGTTTAGGGCTGCATGGAAGGTAAGTTTTACTTAGTTCAGTATATCTGATACCAATGGAAAGAAAGTGAGCCAAACCCTGCCAGAGATCTCCCTTTTTAAAGGCATGTAGGATAGACATATATACTTACATACCTATACATATACATATGTCTGAGAATACATGTATATTTTTATTCTTCTTTAACCAATGCTTTGATAATTTTGTGGATAGAAAGAGATTTCGAAGATGTGTTCAACCAGATTTTCTGGAAGTAAATTCTTCTTTATCATTAAGAAGGGGTGATGAGGAATTTAACTTAGAAATATTAAAAGATGAACTATTGTGAGATAAATTTCACTTCAATTTCATATGAAAAGTTATTTTTAAATTAAAAATAAAAAGTAATAAAAAATTGTCATTTTTCTCACTATTAATTTGAGATTGGACCTTCAAAATAAAGCTGTTAGCTCATAGGAGTCTTATTTCAGATGTCCTCATAAGCTACTGGTATAAGTCAAGTCTTTCCAGTCTGTATTTTTTTTCAGGATAAAACTATTTTCACTTCTTTCGTAGTAGGGAGACAGAAGAAGCCAAAGTAAATTTTTCAAAACTACAGTCTGAAAAAAATCGAGAGCCAGATTTTAAGCAAAATTATTTTTTTGTTCTCCAATAAAAAGTGTATAAATACAGCTGGAAATACAGCCATTCTCAAAATATGTGTTACAATGGCCCAATGAAGTTCAGTATGGTAAAACTGCAACTCAAAGTGGATTTATGATTGAAAAAGTAATACTTGTGCACTTGGGGTGATCTGCATGTGATGAGAACTGTGCCAGGGCAATATCCTCTGAAAAAATCCCAGGAGAGGGAATTTCTCTAACCAGCTTCTGCATGCGTCAATGGGTGACTCATTCTCTAAGGGCCGGGTTATAATAGATTTTCAGCCCATGAGGAGACATGTCCTTCACACTCCTCTTCAGGGTGTGAAGTAAAAAGGGGAGGTCTTAGCTCCATCTCCCCTCCCTGCTGCCTCATACAGAGTGCTGACCAGACTGTCTGTAAATCACTATGCCACAGAGGAAAAATGATGCCTCGAGTGAGACCTCTGGAGCACAGCCTTATATTTGCACCTTGTTTTAAGACTGCGCCTAATATTGACAAGCCTTCCCTTTGCCACAGGTTTCTCACTGTTGTCACATGCAGAGCTTGTACATAAGATGTGATTGTGCCAGGAAGCAGGCATTGTGACAACCTCCCCTTTGTCTTGGTTGCAGTGGGAGCATCAAAAATCTCTAACTTCCCAAAGTTTGATCTGTAGATTCACAATGTTTAGCATCTCCTTAACTTCTTGCTGAATTGGGAGTCTTCTGTGTCAGCTAGCCAGAAATCATTTATCTGGAATTCCACTGGTTCTCATCTTTTGCAAACCTTCTTTATTCAGTTGTATGGTGAGTTTGAGAAATTGGACTATGAGTCTTCATAAAATAAAATCAGATCTGATCAGATACTAGAATCTTCACACTTTGGAAATTTGAAAAGCATGTGAAAAGTTAAATTAGTCTTAACACAACAGGTGATGGATTTCTCATGCAATCCAACAACTGTGTTTAGCAAAGGAAAGTTGTGATATTCCCTGTCAAGATGTTAAAAACTGTCTGAGGCTGGACAAAGTACAGGACTAATCAAGAATTATGCTTTGTGGAGAGCTGCAACTTTCATAGCCCAGTGTAACTTGGTGGGCATCTCCTGAATTTTATACCATCACAAAGGCTACTGATGGGCCAAAAAGATCTTCCTTATTTTAGCTAAAATTATTTCCAATTGAGTAAATGATTCTTATTTTTATGAAGAGTTGTGTTCATAATTGGAAAACCAGTGGATAGCCTCAGCTCTTCTAGTTTAGGATATAGGGAGTTATATGTGTCACATACTATCAGGGCTTGCTGTGAAGTGACAGTGTTTGCCTAGTGAAGCAGCAGCTCTGCAAGGTGGCAAACACATGAGTTGGGATTTTGTTTTCAGTAAAAGAGAGGGAAAGGAAGTGGCAAAATAAATATAACTCAATACTAACCTGGAAAGATGTTTTAAGAAAATTACATTTTTTAAATAAACTACATGGCTGCAATGTTTCAACACTCCTCTCCAGTCTAACTTCCAGAACTGACTGCATGTTGTGAAAAAAAGGTGTTTTCTGTAATGTTTCTACTTCACTGTGATGCAGAAAATGCAGCTTCAGTCTTTGCTGTCTTCAGACCCCTGGTTTAGAGAAGTTAATAGTCTATGTAATTCAGTGATGAACTGAGTTGAACTGTGACACTCTAACAGGTTGCCTAGAGAAGTTGTAGATGCCTAATCCCTGGGAAGTGTTCAAGGCCAGGTTGGATGGGACTTGAAGCAACTTGGTCTATTCAAAGGTGTCACTGCCCATGGCAAGGGATTGGAACGGGATGATCTTTAAAGTCCCTTCCAACCCAAACGATTTCATGACTCTACTAATCACCACAATTTTTCAATTTGCAAGAGGTGTTACATTATCAGTATCCCCCAAGAGGTGGTAATTCTGGAAACTCAGGATGATGCCCAAATAGCATATTAAAAAAAGACTTGAAGCACTTGTTCCTCAATGTATGCTTCAAAGTTCTGTTTATAGTATAGTCCCTAGCAATACACCGTATAGAAATAAAGGCTGGGATTTTTGATGTGTAAGATAATTTATTGTATCTGAGAATTTCTGAGCTTCAGAGAGAGATACTCCCTCCTTCCCTTCCCAGATCAGGGAATTACAGGAATCCCTCCCACAGTCATTTGTAGGTATAATGAGTTTTATGACTATCTATATCAAGGGTTTGCTGCTAGTCTGTTAGAATATTTTAATTCACCAAGATGTGTTGGAGGAGTTTATAATTTTGGGAATCTTTCATTAACATTTCCACTTCAGTGAAGATAGCCCCAATTTTAGAAAACAAAGAAGTAAAACTCCCTCAAAGAATCAGCTTTTTATCCCATGATACCATCTACATCTAGGCTGGACATTAGGAGGAGGTTTTTCACCCAGATGGTGGCTGGGCACTGAAACAGGCTCCCCAGGGAAGTGATCATGGCACAAAGCCTGACAGTACCAGAAGTGTTTTAACAATGCTCTCAGGCACATGATGTGGTTCTGAGAGTTATCCAGTACAGGGCTAGGAGCTGGACTCAATAATCCCTGTGGATCCCTTCCAATTCAGGATATTCTATGATTCTGTGGATCTGTGGTCTAGGTCACAACTCAACCAGCCTTCAGGTCCCACAAGTTGACTTGAAACACATAGAACTTATAAGAGCTTTTGAGCTTTGCTAGGTGAGCACTTCATCCAACATCCGGCAAAAAGAATCATCCAAGGCTGTAACCCTGTGTCATGGTTTAACCTCAGTCCACAACCAGTGAAACTCAGGACTGGAGAGGTGGTGTATTGATTGGAGCTAGAGGGCAGTTGTCTCCTGTTTGTGCTTTATTTACTTGGAAGTCCTTCAAGCAGGGAACATTTTTATACATTTCACAGTCTAGGAGTGACAGTTCATGTGAGCAGGACTCATCCCAGTCCTGCTCCCACCACCTCTCATATGTGCCATTTTTACCTGCCTGTTCTACATACTGAAAATTAATGCAGCACATGATATTCACTCAAAATCAATGTACGACATAAATGGACAAATAAAAGATGATTATTCTTGTTTAACAACAGGGGAAATTGGGACAGCAAGAAGATTAAGAGATAATCTAAAACTGAAGCGGTGGTGGTGGAGGAAAGAGAAATATTAGACTCACAGATCCAAGTCATGCAGACCTTCCTCAAGGTGTAAGAGTCAAATTTAATTGATGAGATAGTAAAGGATGAAGAGAGTTTGTCATTATTTACAGAGCAACATTATTGTGTCTAACTTTGCCAGGACCCTGACTGAAACAAAGATCTGACAGGGCCAAAAGGGCCCCAGTCAATTCTGCTAACTCTGTAATTCTTAAACAGAGCTGAATTCTTCTAAACTGTATTTATGCTAAATTTCATGGCACCTGATGACCTCAATTAAAACCTTTCAGAGGAAATCAGAAGTGCCAGTTAAGGTCCTGCAAGATGAATGTCTATGGCTTTCTCCTGCTAACTGCTAATAGAAACTTGACAATTTTAAAGAAGATTTTATAGTGCTGCTGTGACTCTTTTTTATTGAAGGTGTCAGAATGCCAGTAGTGATAATGTCTCACTGAACGAGAAGCTTGCTTTCTCTGGTTTCTTTCCTAAAACACATAATAGACATCATTAGCATCCAGATAAATCTTCCTTTATGGTATATTTGGGCACATTGAAGAATAAAGTCGTGCTTTCCTAAAGCTCCCAAGATTATTTCTATTATGATCATGGACAAAGGCACAAAATTTTGTGACTTTACTGGCTTTTATTAGACAAGTCAGCAATTACCAAGAAGGAAATAATTTCTTAAGAATGGATGTAGCTTGACAAAGAAGATGAAAGCCTGCCTGCAATTGGCTTAAAAGATATATACATACATATATAATAACAGATACAGCACAGTGAACTGTCCAGGCCAAAATCCATGAGGAAGCATAAGCAGTAAACCTCACAAATAATTCTCATGCAACTGAATAAATGTACATACAAGAGCTGGAAAATAATAGTATTCCTGATGCTTAATGGTCCTAAATATCATCATCTTGAAAATATAAAGGCATGCACCTCTTGTTCTTCTGGCGACTTAGCAATTTCATCTTAAATTTTCCAATTAATAAATATTTAAGGCCTGCTAAGGAGTCTAGAAAATTCTTTCTAAAAAAAATTGAACAGGAAATCACACTGAAATGACTGTAGAAGTGGTTATTTCGTTTGCTTAGAATTAAATTCAGGGCTTACTGAAGGTTCAAAAAAGTTTCAATTATTTTAATTGCAAATGATATTTTAACATGTATTGATTTTGCTCATGATAAACAAAAGTCTGGTAAAGTATCCACCATGACAGGAATGTTTTCAGCAATGATGGAATTAAAAAAAAAATGTTTCTGAAGAGAATATAGTTTAATTGCATGCCTGTTGTAAAATCTAGTACTTGAAAATGATTTGTCTAATTAGGATGAAGCTTAAGAACCCACAACATAAATATATTTTGGTTGAACATAGCATTTGCTTGAACAATCTTAGATCTTATCTTATGTATGCAGCAACTGCAGTCACAAGCTGTCCATTTAATGTTAATTACAGCCACAGTAACTTGGAGCCAACAGGCTTTAAGGGACATGACCTTATCACAGTGGACACATGGCAAAAAAATTTTGAGCCGTGTTAAACCTTTTTCTTCAATATTTTTTTTGTTCTTAACATATTTACTGCTGACACCATATTTCAGTGTTACAGACTCTGTTCAAGTGAATATGATCAGTTGGCAGTAATACGTTCAGCCCTGGGATCCTTTCAGTTATTGCATTTTGATCTGTGTCTGTAAACTTACTGTCTGGAAGAAACAAAGAAAAAACCAAGAAAGGGGGAGAGAGAGGCTGCTTGGAACCATTCAGCTTGGCTTAATTCCCATGCAGAGAAGAGAATAAATTGATGCAGGCACCATGTTTTCTTCACTCAGAGGTCATATTTTCTTGTGATCAGAAAGATCAGTGGCAGTGTAGGATGTGTGGAAGAGAGAGGGGGAAGCAGAATACATGAGAGGAAAAATAAATTTTAAAATGTTTAACTGGGCTCTATCAGTATCTATTAAGCGTCTTCTGCTTTTGTAAGAGAGCAATATTTCCTGCATTAGTGCTGAGACTTTGTTGCTCCACTGATGTCTGTTATCCTAGTGAAAGAATAGAATGCGGTTTGAAGACACAGTAGGAAACATGCCTTAATAACTGCAGTTGCAATTTGATCGTGTGATTTTATGGATGCTCTGTGTAACTATGCAAGCTATAGATGTATTTTATGTGTGCCAAAATTTCCATTCCCTTGCTTTTTCCACATTTTCCCTCTGTTCTTGAAGAATAGAATATATGAGGACCTTTCTAATTATATTTCTGGGGGGAAGAATTATCGCTTTCTAGATCAAATTCAGCAAGTCCAGGAATAGACTTTTAGATGCAATAGTACTTTGCTCTTCCGTAGGCAGATATCCTCATGATATTGCAGATGATTTTTTAACAGGACTTTTTAATTTCTGTGTGCCAACAGCAAGCTGAGTTGCAACTAGTCTTATTTCCTACTTGGTAAATATCTTGGCTTAGATGGTATCTATTAGGCATTTGTTGTGCATGAGAAATGTGAATATCAGTAGGAAAATAGGACATCCACCCAGAGAATCGTAACTCAGAGGTCCTAAGAGCAGATTTACTTGAAGAGGATGGTGTGAGAATAGCTTTTCTCAGCAGGGAAGAGCACTCATTTCTGAGAAGAAGCATCCGCTCAAAGTTGGGTGGTTGCAGATGCATTAAACAGTGAATGCACAGCATGTGTGATGGGCTGAGAGGATCCCAGTAATTAGGTTATATGTTCCATTAAACCTAATGCCCCAACAACTGAAAAATACAGAGGGCCCATGCATGCAGGAAGGAGCAAAATCCTCAAGCTTCCTTTACTGGACAATAAACTTACAATAAATACTCACAACAGGAGGCCCATGTCTATATATATAGCTAACAAACAGCATTTCCATTAGCTTTAGCAGTGTCATGCTGGTTTGTGTTGGTTTTGGATGAAATCATAAAAGCACTAGATAGTGTTCCTGTGCCACCTAGAGAAGAAGATGGGAGCAGCTGTTCTTGGTCATGTTTCAGGAATCAGGGACCAACTTTTAATCTTAGTTCTAAGCATTTTTTAGCTCCTTAAGGCCTTTCAGATATAGACAGGGAAAAATTTTTTACAATTAGTGAAAAAAATCCAATATGCTCTATATTGAAAAAGCATCCCTCCAGCTCTCTCACTAAGGGTTCCTGATCAGACTCATTCTATAAAACAGAACTCTTAACTTTAGTCATCTAAAAATTTAGAAAATTGACAGCATGGCCGACTACAGAGGGAACAAAACACTTGTTTAAACCTAAAAGCTTAATAATTAGGCAGATATACCTACTGAATATATTAGCTGCAAGAAGAAGCTCATCTAAAGAATTTAGGTCAGTTTCAGATATTTATGTTTAGCAGAGTTGAGCCATACTCCAAGTGACTTACACAGTCTTCTTATCTTTCTGAAACCAACCACTGATAACTCCGGTGGTGTAGGGGTACCAATAGAGATATTTTCATTATTTGTTTGGGGTTTTTTTTCATGCTCTGCTCTGTGTATTTATTTCTTTTCTCTGTGTCTCCTGTGTAAGGTTGAGAAGACAAATTGTAAGAAACATGGCCTGTCTTTCTATTGTGCTAGTAAAGACTTCCCAGAAAATCTAAGACAATGATTGAATAAAGACTCAATAGTTCTGCTGTATTTATTACTGCTCCTGTTTGTTTGCTTTCCTCGGACTAGTCATCTTTGGGTATGGAAAGTAGGAATTGTTTATGATCTCAAATAAAACACAGAAAGTGACTAAAAATAACGTTCAGTAAGATAGCAGACCAAACCAGGAGCCTTTGCAGAGTGGTTTCCTTTTAGATGAGAAATCAGTGACCTGAGACATGGAGGACCATGGTAGGATTGAGAGGAGGAGGGGACTGCTGCTCATGGCAGGCTTTTGGGATGTGGTGTGACAATTATTACCCAGTAAACACAACTGAATGCAAAGTGGCAGGGCAGGCTAAAGAACTGTGGTGGGGCGCAAATTTAACCAAAACTGAAGGAAAAGGTGCAGTTGAGTGAACTGGAAAGATGAAATATGTACTTGGCTGGGTTCAATAATAAAGTATGCTGCATTCAGTTCAGCAGCAGACACCAAGAGCTTAGAAAAAACAACGTATTTTCATGTAGTAGAAGGCAGTGAAGTAACTGCAATTGCTGAGCAGACTATGCTAAACTGTATAAAAACTTTCTTATTTTACTTCAATCAGCACTTCAATCAAGAGATATACATTCCCCAGCTTTGTGGTAAGAGAGGAGACTGATAGAGACCTCCTGACTTACACAGAGTAGAACACATAGCAAATGGGAATTTCACAGAAATTATTTTTTTTCTTTTAAAAGAGATGTTGACAGCTAAGGCAAACTGTTCTGAAAAGTTTTAATTGTATCAATGGTGTTTAAAAGGAAAAAAATTTTCTATAGATATAATAAAATGAAACTTCCACATTGTCTTTTAAAATAAGAAAAAAAATCAATGTATTTTCAATGCATTCAGTAATTTTAACCTGTATATCCTCAGTCAGGATTTCATGGGTAAAATTGTAAGTGGATGAAAAAACTCCTAGCCTCTTTTACATCAGCAGAATCTTCCATAATAATTCAAGAGTCCTAACTGAAAGCACAGTCAGCCACAACTTCTATATCTGCACGTCGTCCACAGCCTCTATAGATGGTTGTTAAGGTTAGAGGTCAGTCATTATTCCCTTGACTTTGATTTCATAGGTGGAAATAAAAAATAAAAATAGAAAATTTCATTTTTCCTTGCTGAAACTCCTTCTCAGCCGTAAGTACAAAAGTAGCTTTGGATTTGGTAAACTAAAACTAAAATGATTGGTAACCATTAGTGTTGAACAAGAGCAAAAGATTCAAGGATCAAGCATGAGAGAAGCATGATTGTTGGAGACTTATTTGCTAAAAATTAACCTGACTTTAACTCTAGCCACCATGACAGATCTAAAACAAAGCTCAATATTAACATATACATGTAACATATACTTCTATGAAGTTGTACTGAGAGAGTAGGGGTTGTTCATCCTGGAGAAGAGAAGGCTCTGGGGAGACATTAGAGCTCCTTCCACTGCTTAAAAGGGCTACAAGAGAGTTGGAGAGAGACTTTGAACAAGAGTATGTAGTGATAGGACAAGGGGGAATGGCTTCACACTGATGGAGGGCAGGATTAGATTAGGTATTAGGAAGAAACTGACTGTGAAGTTGTGAGGCACTGATATGTTACCTAGCAAAGCAGTGGATGCTCCATTCCTGGAAGTTTTCAAGGCCAGATTGGATGGGGCTTGGAGCAACCTGGTCTAGTGGAAGGTGTCCCTCCTCATGGTAGAGGTTTGGAACTGGATAATCTTTAAGGTCCTTTTTCCAACCCAAACTGTTTTAGGATTTTATGTATAAGCTGCATAAATAAATAAGCACAATTTACTCACTCAACCTGCCACACCAGGAGCTTCTTACCGAATGCACTGACCATGCAATACAGAACAACACTAACTACAAGGTGGTGATTGTGATTTCATAACATGATTAATGAGCTTGATTTTCCACTATGTGATTATTGATTGAAACTGGGTCTGGTAATTTTGTATGGATTCAGTACTCCAAATACTCAAACTTAGATAGAGTTACCAATGAGATACGGAAAATCTTTGGCACATTAAAGTCAATGGTTCGCAGTTCACCTCACATGCAAGAAATTAGACTATTGATATCGAGCAAAGGGGAGCATTTGTTGAAATAGAGTGGCCTGCAAGAACTGTCAGCTACTGAATGCTTCCAAAAGATAAGAAACATCTTTCAAATCCTTCAGAGCTGCTATGCAGTTATTGAAGATTTATAGGATATGTTTTTCATCTTTTGCTAAACAAGGTTTTGCAACAACCTCTCTAGGCAATAGAGCTGAAACTGGACTGGATGATCATCTGGCTCCATCAGGCATAAATGCTGAATTTAAAAAAAAGGGAAAAAGTAAAATTCTTTCTCTATAATCTGAGCCAGATAGTTGACAATCCAGATGCATGTCAGAGTGGAAATGTATATAGCTGATTTGTCCATGCATTTATCTATTAAGGTGGAATAAGGACAAGTGAGAAAGAGTGATCTGAAACCACAAATTATAAAAGTACTGAGAAAAAGGAGCATATCAGAGCAGATAGTTCACTTGTACTGGCACCACACACAGCCCAGAGGAACAGATGCTGTAAATTGTCCAGAAAAATGGGTTAAAAATGGATATGTAGCTGACTTTTTTTTTTACAAAAAATCATATCAAATCATGCCTCAAAAAGACAAAGAAACCATGCAAGTGAGTTCTTTCTTCCACAGGAAGAGAGAAAAAGAAAGTGGCAAAGATATAAAAGATGCTGCAGATGTTGTAAACAGTGAACTGAATAGAAAGAGACAAAAGATGGGCATTAGAGAATTGAAAAAAATAAAAAATGTAGGTGTAGAGGAAAGAAATATTTGGAAAGCATTGTGTTGTGTCATTAGAAGTTTAATCAGCTTTCAGGAAACAAGTTCACTTTGATGGAGATCACACCACTGCTTGTATAATGGGCTAAAGAAGTAAGAAAATAAATGATAGATGTGCATTCAGTAAAAGCTATATAAAGGATACTGCATTTGAGATCACCTGGTCAATGGAGAGAAGAGATGTCTGAGCTGTAAAATGGAAGATGTTTACAGAAAGAATAAGAAGCAGCATTTTGCTAGTAAACAAAGACTTGTTCAAGACCCAAGGGAGGCATTTAGACTGGACACTGATAGACACCATCTGATTTCATAGCAAGAGGAAAACAATGAGTAATAAAAAATTTGCATAACACATGTTGTAGAATCTCTATGAAGGATGTGATACAATAAATAGCAGGAACTATTGAGCACAGGAAACCAGAACATGACAATTATGTCGATCACAGTATGGAAAAAAATGTGTCTGCGTAGCACTGCCCTTCCATAATGACCCAGAACCAGTATGAAATGGAGTGGAAAATGGTCTTTTTATGACAGCGACTATCTTTTGCATGGGAGATTCTAGAAAGGAAAAAAATGGTGTGACTCATTATTATGACACTTTCCAACATGTGGAAACATTTTCAGAAAAGAACAGAAAAAAAAGTCACCTAAACCAAATTGTCATAGCCAAATGCTCCTCAGCTCTCTCCAGCTGATATATAGCAAGTTGGCTTGGACTCTAGCGAAGAACCCAGCACCATTAATCTACTTCTGACAGCTTCTCCCTTGAAGTGTGGAGGCAAACTACACATTTGGTACGTAATAGCAGCATTTTCCCCTATCTATTATATATAGCTCCATGATCATCTTGAAAAAACTACCCCTTGCATTTTAATATTGTGGTAATACAATCAGCCTTCAAAAAGGTCATCATGCTTAAGTGTCTTATTTGCAATTATAACAGTAAAAAAACCAATACAAAATATGTATTTGTGAATAAAATGCTTCAGATCAACAATTAGCACATGGACAAATTCTTTACTCATGACAGGAGTAAACTCTCTTGTTTAGTGGCCTTTTCCCACTGAAACAAAATCATTCTATAGTATACCATTGTTTATACCACTTGTTTACCTCTACAGAGACTTAACAGTTTCTCACATATTTTCAACTTGTTAGATTTTCTCTTTTGTTTCAATATTTCTGTCTTCCCTTCATGCCCCCTTCCATCAAACTACATTACGTACTGCAACGTGTGCCATAATTTCTCTCATTTGCAGGGAAGAAGGAACTTGTAAAGAAGCAGAAATGCTTATTATCAAACAAGTTCCACAATAATTAGAATTTGATCTGTGAGTAAAGGACTTATCAAAGTAGTGGGTTTATGTCATTTGTCTCATTTGCCACTTTTATGACAATAACCCTGAGCCCTTCCACTGTTTCCAATGATTCCCATTTTCCCATTACCCTCAGTATTCCTAAACTTTTTCATAAATGAGTACCATCAGGTTCCTCTCAGGTTCTCTTAAGCACATCTCTTCCCCAGTCCCCTCTTTGACTCTGTATAATACCCTTTGTACATAACTCTAATTTCTCTTCACAATGCTTAAAATATTGCCCTCTTTTCTGTTTCTATATTTTTTTACTTATACATGGGAAAGATTTGGAATATACTGCAGGAAATCTGCAAATATGTATCTGCTGATTCGCCTTCTGCTATTAACATCCAAATTTAAATGAATAAAACCTGAGGTTTTTCTAACTTTCTTAATTAGTGGCATTCAATATTTTGCTTCTTTCACCCAGATGTATAGTAACGTGTTGTCTTTCAGAATGCAGACTTTTCTCTCAAAGTTAATTCAATATGACAAGAACATTTAAAGATATTAGAGGAAGTTAAATTTACTTCCAGTTGGACAGGCAGAATAATATCATAACTGCAGAAAGAGTTTTCCTTTAGGAAACCAGGCTAAAATATGTCATCTCAGAAATGCAAGGCCTGGTACTTCCGGGAAAATAAAGAATTTTTCCAAAGATCTAGCATATGGACATGATGGTGCAGTACTGATGCAAGACTTTGAGGAGGGACTGATACACCAAACGATTGTATCTTCAGAGAAGCCTCAACAAGGTGGAAAAATGGACCCATGCGAATGAAGCTCAAAAAAGTGAATTGTCAAATCCTGCCACTGGGAATTACTTTTCTCTGCAGTGAAGGACTTCAGGTTCCTGGTGAGCAGCAAGCTGAAAAAGAGCCATCAATGTGTCTGTGTGGCAAACAATCTTCTGGGCAAAATTAGCACCATAAGAAAATAGTATTTGCTGTGTATTTGCTGTCTATGGAGTTGCCATAGAAAACTTTAGGTTTGAGGGTCCTCCTCAGTGACAGTATTACTCAAAGACAGCTTGAATATATGCTTGATGTTTACAGTTTTTCTGATACACCTCATGTATTTGTAAAGAATTCTGGTTTCCGAGAGAAAAATAATAAAGAAATAATTTTAGTTTTCAATAAAAACTTTCCTTCCATGGTATATTTGTGCTCTGAAATGTTTAGATAAGCAATTTTGTAGTTGGACTTTCTTTTGGACTTTCTTTTGGTCATGCTGCCTTGCACACATAAGAAAAGCTCAACATAATGAATATTTGCTGTGATACATCATTAACCTTCTTAAAACTTAACCATTATGTAGAAAACTGAGATTTCAACAGCTGTGTGTGGAGCCAACTCCGCAACTGTCTTGACCAGTCCTAAAACCTATCAGTGATGTCTGTCTGCATAATGGGTGGAATTTAGGATTATGGGATGGATTAGGGTCTCTTTTTCCACACTTTAGGAAACAGTAATTATAATGATCATCATAATGATAAGCATATTAATATATTTTATGCAACTCTGCATTGTATAATTTAAACTATACTATTTGAAGCCAGTCCCATTATCTTGGGAGTGTGGCCAGCAGGTGATTCTTCCCCTCTGCTCTGCTCTCGTGAGACCCCACCTGGAATACTGAGTGCAGTTGTGATGTCCTCAACATCAGAAGGACATGAAACTGTTGGGGCAAGTCCAGAGGAGGTGACAAAGTTGCTAAGAGGACTGGAGCATCTCCCCTTTGAGGACAGGCTGAGGAAGTTGGGGTTATTCAGCCTGGAGAAGAGAAGACTGAGTGGAGACCTCGTAGCATATTTTCAATATCTGAAAGGGACTGTAAGGGAGCTGGAGAGGGACTTCTGCCCAGGGATATGGTGGCTGCTCCAACCTGCCAGTGTTCAAGGCCACGCTGGATGTAGCCTTGTGCAACCTGATCTAGTGATCTTGTGCACCTGCCATGGAGAGCAACTAGAGGGGTTAATTCATACCAATATTTGCATATTTTTGCCTGTAACCTTCTTAGAAGATCATAGAATCATAGAATTCAAGGGTTGGAATAGACCTTACAGATCATCTAGTCACAGCCCTCCCTGCCATGGGCAGGGGCAGGTGCACAAGATCACTAGATGATCTGTAAGGTCTATTCCAACCCTTGAATTCTATGATTCTATGATCTTCTAAGAAGGTTACAGGCAAAAATATGCAAATATTGGTATGAATTAACCCCTCTAGTTGCTCTCCATGCCACATTCTCCTTCCCCAGACCTACCTTTCTTTTCACATTAGAATTACCAGGCTTGTTCAACTTGCACTGTGTCTGGCAGTAGTATATTTGCTATATAATTTTCTTTCTGACACTATTTTTTCTCCTTTGTTAGCTTCTGGGGTTTCCTGCAATTATCACAGACACAATTTAAGAAGCTTTATCAGAGAATGGTTTTGGTTGGAAGGGACCTTAAGGGTCATCTACTTCCAACCCCTACCATTGAGGCTACACCTACTAGAATGTCAGGTTAAAGCAATGTCCTCAAGGTTAAAATTTTTAGAGTTATTTGACTGTAGCATGAGGGGTAAAAGCTACTGTTGACACTGACGTGTTTTGTTTAATTAGAGATTCTTGGGAAACCTCACTATGTGTCATTTGACATTTAAAGGCTCAAAAAAGACTTGGTCTTACAAAAAGCCACTGACTCTTGATCTCCATATGCAATACACCAGGGAAGAGGTTCATAGTGATGACTGGTTGCTCCACAGGATAGTAAGACTGATGATTAAAGTCTGACAGCATGACAACCCTAACATTGACATTTAGATGTATTCAGATGAGGCCACAGTGAGATGCAACTATCTGCAGGTGGAATAGGGAAACATAGAAATCATGTGGGATCACAAAATCCCCATGCCTCCAAAGCTAGGAAATCAGAAGAGTCTACTGTTTTCATGCAAGGCATTTCCACTACCTGTAGACAGAAGAGTTTTTTGTACCCTCTTGTATTAGAAAAGATACATATGCTACTCTCCTTTTAAAAATTATTTTCTCTTCCTTAGGTTTTGTGAGTCTGTGTGGTCATAAATCACTTCTGGAAAGGCACAGAATTAGAGTAGGGGATCACAAGCAATGAGCATAACCTATGCTTTCACTGCTTTTCTGTGATATTCTTCAGCATGAGGAAGATGCAATGAAATAATGCAATATTCCCTGCTTTGATAAACTCTTAGGATTTTATTTGTCATAAATGAGAACTTTCATAAAGATTTTTGCATTGCTGAGAAAAGTTGTATCTCCTCTGTCACTTCAAGGAGCAAAACCAGGGGACTGAACACCTGAGAAAGTGTCAGGGAGGGAAATAACATCTCTTGAGGATGGGTGAAATTACAAGTCCAGACAACCATAAATTTTAGTGCCTGCTGTTTTATAGTTATTGGTGATTGATTTCTTGATTCTATCACAGGCTTTATAAGCAATTTCTCCTTGTTGTTCCTTTTCAAATATAAGTACCACCTATCAGCCTCATGGAAAGAAGAATTTAAGTTATTCCAGTAAGACCTGGGATAAGAATGCAGGTGGTTGATATAACACTCAACCTTTTTGACTCAAAGCACAACCTTATCACTCAAGCTTTTGACTGGCTTGATGCAGACTGGATGCCTCAGTAGGCCATGTGGCATGGATACTTCTATAGTTAAAGTGTCTCATGCACATGATTAGATGACAAAGGTCTGAAATCTGAAGTTTGTCTTCCACACATACTGTTTGGATGGGTTTTTTTGGTCTGGAAATAATACTTCATCCAAGTATGATTCAAATTCATGAAGTGGAAGTAAAGAAGGAGGAAGGAAAAAGAAGACAACAAGTAATGTCACATTGGACTCCATCCAATAGTTTGGTTAGCCTTCTCCTTAGAGAACATGGGTCCTGTGGATGTTTTTTGACCTTTGTGATATTGTAGCACTGAGAATAATGTCTGGAAATTGTGTTACCATCATATTTTTAGTGTAAAGACCATGAAGTTTATAAACAAGTTCTTCAAAAAACCCCAACGGAACAAAATCAAAAACCCAACCAAAGAAACTAAACAAAAACAAATCCCAAGCAAACATAAAATAAAGCCACCAAACCAGAATACAACCAGCTCTAAATATACATGGTTCAGATGTCTAACTTGAAAAATTATTTAGTTTTGGATATCCCTATTGCATTCTGATACAGCCAAAATTTAATGGATACAGGAGAAGTATAGATATAGGAAATTATAACCATCTGGTTTACCACCTCTTGCATATTAAAAAGGACTACAGACTCACTGAACTGACTCCTATGTGAATTAAATGTTAATTTTTAGGGAGAAAAATGAAGCAATACAAAACAAAACTAGATCAAATCTCCATTAAAATTGTTGTTGATGGGATCTGAGGAACTAAATTAGTGTGCAAGTAAGACTAGCAGTAGAAAGGTCAATCTTTTTCATATATATCTCAGTGCAAATAAGGAAGAAAAATGCAGTGCCCTATTAATATAGAGGTGTTATAGTATGCCTTGCATAGAATATGCAGTACCATACATGATAAAAAGGAAAAAGTTCCAGTTTTTCACAAGGACCATAGGCCTGATAGCTTGCCCTTGGAGATTTAACAAATGAGGGCATAGAAATAAACCTTGTTATAATATTAACATCATATTTGAACCAACTAACTGGGTATCCTTCACTGAGAAGATAATTGATTTCCTCTGGGGAATATGTTAGATCTTATTTGTTTGGACTTCAGCAAAGCATTTGATATGGTGCACATAAGAAATGCCACTGCTACTTAGAAGAAAGGGATGAATATTATAATTGCACAATGGATAAGATGCTGGCTACCCAGGCACCCATTATCTTTTTGAAAGCTAAATTGTATTACTAGAGAAGATTTATTCATGCTGTCTCTCTAAGACCAGTCAGAACAGGCATTGATGGTGATTTTTTTTTATTCATTTGCTTTATTTTTATAAATGAATTCAGTAAAAGATCTATCAAATTAACAATATATGACTAAACCGAGGTAACTGCAATTACTTTCTAGCAGTATGTAAGTGTAAACTCTGGATGTTAGTTCCTTTTAAAATTAAAGCTATTTTTTTCATAATACCTCATTAATTCATTAATAACAGATAATTCTTAAGGAAATAATTTATCAAAATTCCAACTGATCTTAAATATAGCCTTTACTACTTCTGGGTCCTGGATCATAAAAATGTACCCTTGAAGAAATCAGAAAGGGAGAAGAAAGGTTTATGCAAAATGATAATGATAAGCTGCAAATAAGAAATGAACATGTCTAGGCTGAAAAGTATAATGTTTCTAGTAATAAAATGAGATTCAGGAAACAGTTGTTCATTTAGGATAGCAAGAAGACAAATATATCCCATTTAAGAGGGGGTTGGATAATGAAAGGGATTCTATGAGATGGCTGTTGGAAAACTCTTTTTGAGGCAATTCTTGCTTCTCTCTCATTGCTTTTAATGTCCTGTCTCGTGCAATTGCTAAATCCTGAAATGTGACTAAAGAAGTTTATTCTAGAGGACTTTTACTTACTGATTTACACCATGAGTAATTCCCAGAGTAATTAACTTGCATCAGCCATGACTGGAAATTAATTTCTGCAGAGGCTTATGCGATCTCTGCTTTTTTTACCATGTGCCTGTGTCATGGTTTAATCCAAGCCAGAACCCGCAGCCACTTGCTCACTCCCGTACTAGTGGGATGGGGGACAGAATCAGAAGGGTGAAAGCTATAAAACTTGTAGGTTGATATAAAGACAGTTTAATAGGGAAAGCAAAAGCCATGGACACAAGCAAAGCAAGGAATTAATTCACTGCTTCCCATGATCAGGCAGGTGTTCAGCTATCTCTAGGACAGCAGGGCTCTATCACACATAACAGTTACTTGGGAAGACAAATGACATCACTCCAAACATGTTCCACTTCCTCCTTCTTCCTTCCACCTTATATACTGAGCATGATGTCATATGGTATGGAATATCAGTTGGGTCAGTTTGGGTCACCTGTCCCAGCTGTGTCTCTTCCCAAGCTCCCATGCAACCCCAACTTCCTTGCCAGCGTGGCAGTACAGAACACAGTAAAGGCCTTGGCTCTATGCAAGCACTGCTCAGCAGTAACACAAACATCTCCATACTATCAACCCTATGTTCAGAATGAATCCAAAACCTGGCCTCATACTAGCCATTGTGAAGAAAGTTAATGCTATCCTAGGCCAACCAGTACAGTCCACCCCTTATTCCATAACATCTAAATCGTGCCCAGGTCCCACACTATTCAATACAACTTCATTAACCATCACCCCTCTTCCCATTCTTTGATTTAATACACAGATATTGTTCCCTTAGTATATGGACCACTCCTGCAAAACACCCATAAAATGTCCACAAAATAGCTGTTGAATCCATTTAGTCCATGACTTTGGGCTCCATTTGTTCTGGTGGTCACTCAGGACAGGAGAAGTGTTGTGTGGGAGCAGTTACTGGACACCAAATCCAGTCTAAGTCAGGTCACTGCTCTACTGCATCTGTTTCTAAGTCTTATCCTCACTTGGTTTAGGTGGTTCCTGCTGTAGTAATTCCAGTAATATTCAACTCAAATCATGTCTTAGGCAATTTAAAGGCGCATCCATTACAATCTCCACCCCTGGTTCTTTCGGGCCAGGTTATCTGAACTCCTCCCCTTCTTCCCAGCCTGGCTGGCACCAAGGGGTTTCTGCTAGAGTTCACCGTTATTATAGTCCATGTGATAGTTCTCCATGGACTACAGGGAGACAGCCTGCTTTACCATGGTCTTCACCATGGGCTGCAAGAGAATCTTTGCTTCCCCTGCTTCAATGTAGGGTCCCACCCACAGGAGACAGTCCTCCTTAAACTTCAGCATGGATCCTTCCCATGGACTGTAGTTCTTCACAAAGTACTCCAGAATGGATGCCCTGTTAGGTCACAG